>NC_137770.1:192829947-193089947 GCF_963455305.1 Plecotus auritus | reverse complement strand
GTTTTATAAGTCTGCAATTATATGAAAGCTGACTTACTTTACTAAGACCAACATTGTGGTATTTCTTTTCCATTATCTTCTTCACTGGTTCCTCTTCCTTAAAGGTAATAAAGCAGAACCCACGCCTCTTATTGGATTTGTCCATGGGGAGCTCTATGGATTCCACCTGGTATAAAAAATAATTTTTAATGCCTTAGTTTGCACGTTACTAACAATAACAGCACAACTTTAGAAGGGACAAGTGCACAAAGAAAACATATATTTGGGCCTCAGGCTTTAATATGCTGTGTCCCTCTCCACTAATTCTAATCTCTGAAAACATTCATCAAATTAGAACTTCCACTCTTTGCTATCTAATTCAAAGGTCACAAACACAAATGTCCCATCAAGAACAAACAGAAGGAAAGTCAATTTTAAGAAAAACAGAATAAAAGAGACTGCATTTGGGAAAAAATGAAGAGTGATGAGGACCACTGAAAACTGGAGAATATATGACTGCCCAAAGGTGGAAACTTCTACTCATCTTAGATGGCTGTTGCATATAAGAAAGCAGTTCCAAAGTTGTTTACTCTTACAAATATTTAAGAAAGCTAGATATTCAGATTTTTGTGGGAAATATTTCCACTCCTAAATACTATCAAAACATGCTTCAGTTGTAAATCAAGCAAAAGATGCATGCAAGTGATATCTGCAAACTATATTTGTAGCTCAAAGTCCTATATTTCTCAGCTTTAAATCATTAATCCACAAAAGGAACTTCTATCTCACTATTTCACTATCTATAATTAGCCTAATAAAATTTGCACATGTACATGTACTTAAATTAGAAGACACCAAACTCTATTCTTAATTAATTCTTTCCCTAATCTCAGCTGAACCATTTCCTTCTATATCTCAGGTAATCTAATTTGGATTTCTTCTTCATGTTGTTTTATTTAAATTTACTCTTATTAATATGGTAAATTTAAATTTACTCTATTAATACTCTATGAGATAAGAACGGCTATTTCATCTTTGTTTACCCTGTGCACAGCAGTGCTATGCATACAGTAGGTTCCTCAATAAATGGAAAAATGCAATCATCCAACCTTTAAAGATCTGCTAATAAAAGTATTCACAATATCCTCATTGCAAAAATAACCGCATAATCTGTTTAAAACTTCAAAAAACCCTTAATGTGACAATTATATTCCACTAATCTGGAAAGAAAACTGGGTCAAAACATCACATACCTCACCAAAACCACCAAAGTACTCCCTTATTTTCTCTTCAGGTGTATCTGGAGAAAGGCCACCAACAAAAATTTTTTTAACAGGCTCTTTTGTTTTCATGGCTTTGGCCCTTTTAGGATCAATCACCTTCCCATTCAATTTATGTTCTTTCTGATCCATGACCTAAGGAAATTGAAGTTTATTTTAAGTATGTATATCTTAAGTTCAGAGACTATTATTAACTTATCTAAAAGTAATTACAGTTAAAATTAATATAGCTAAGGCTAGGTACATGTTGACTGGCTCATGATTAAACTGTCAAATTATAATGATGTGACACCAGTATTTAAACATAAAGGTTAAGAACCGGGAGGGGAGAGACAAATAACTACAAAACATCACCTCTAACTATCAGCAATAGAGACAGGATTGCCTCTTCTCCTTAGCCCAAGACAAAATGACTCAGTTAAAAGTTTCTTGCCTAGGAAATTTAAAACAAAAAACAAAAAAACTGTACTTCTATAAACTTGTCACAGCACATCCTTTTAATTAGTAATCTTTAAGTCTTAATATTTTTAAAGTTAATTTTAATTTAGTAGAGTCTGGCACATAAAATACAGGTATTCAATAAATTATTTTTATACTTGGGCATATTTTAAAATTTTTTATCAGAAGTATAGTTGGCTTAGTAAACAATTACTGAATCTAACTCTTCATTATAAAATGTATTGGCAAGAATTGTATCTCTTCATATTATTTATTGCAAAAAGGGAAATCACAAATGGGCAAATTAGTTTTATCAAGCTATCAACATTTTTGTATTATTAATTGATCAGAACACATAACACACTACCTTATCTACACTCTCCGACTCTTTAAACAGCACAAAGCCAAAACCCCTTGATCGCCCTGTGATAGGATCTAACTTCAGAGTGCAGTCTACAACTTCACCAAATTTGGAGAAGTAGTCCTTCAGATCTTTCTTTGTAGTGTCCCAGCTAAGGCCTCCTATAAACATTTTCCTGTAAAGACAAAAAGCAATATTAAAATGCTAAAAAAACAAAACAAAAACAAACTTTGCCCTAAATACGTATCGACATCAATAATCCTTTTTCAGACTGCACCAATTTACTGGGCAGTATGTGAAAATGTCATTCTTCCTACATAACCACATATCAAGAACACCCTATTCCAGTTTTGGAAAGTTTTGCTTTATCACTGCTGCTTCTACATAATTACAATATAGTGAGCAAGCAGCAGATTAAGTTTTCTGACTTAGCAGAGATTAATGTCTCCCCAAAGTAAAAAAAAAACACTGTACATTAAGCCTTTCTTAAATTACAAGTTAAATGTTGATAACAGCAAAATACAGAATTTTATCTTCAAATTTCCCTTCCAAATCTCATTATACGTATAAAAAGGCTATTTATTCCTCAGTGATCAGTGACAGCATGTCTATGCTAAACTTCCTTTCTACTTAATAGTTCTCATCAACAAAACTCTTAGCACATACAATGGAAAATTCTAAATCTCACATCAATTAAGTTGTAAACTAAGTTTTTTAATGTGGAGTCCTTAATAAAGACAAAAGCGATCATGTGAACAATTCAGTGAACAAAAAGAATTATCCATTGAAGCACAATCCACTAATTAACCTAGATGATTTATTTACAGTAGAACCTCAGTTAACCAGCAATAAAATATGTAAACCGTTAAAATGCTAAAAGTGACTGGTGGTAAATAGAAACCACTAAGACACTTTAAGAACAAAAATATATATTACAAAAAAATTTAAGGTGAAATCTTAATATTTCTTAAATATTAGATAAGCAAAAGGCCATAAAGCTCAGATCCAGCAACTCTGTGATCCTTTTTAGATCTGTGCCCTATGTCCCCCTCCACAAAAGAACTATCATATGACATACCTTCTACCCTTTAAAGAGACAGGACTGGAAATTTTTATTTTAAGGGTAAACTGTCAGAATTTGTTATGTGAGGGCTAAAAATTTCATCATGGGAATAAAATCATCCTTGCTCACCGATTTATCATCTTTATAACTGGGGTGGGTCGGGGTAGGGATGGGGATGTGGTACTAACTTCCAGCTGTGGAAAGAAATTAAAGCAGAAAATATCAACATCTTGTGGGTTTTAAAGTATTACCACTAAAGCCAATTCTTGCAACAAGAAGCCAATTTTATCCCTAGAATAAGATCTTGCTTCTGCTTCTCCCTAAAGATGCCAGATTAACTGAGGTGTTACTGATCTTACTATTTTACCCATAAACTTATTTTTACTACTAATAACAAAGTTAACTTTTAATGCAAAAGAAGTCTTACTTAAGGCATACACTGTGCTTCCCACTTGAGGTCAGGTTTTCAATTTGTACGTGTTTCTAGAGTTGGGCCATTTATACGCTTAACTTTCTGGATTTTCTGATAAAATTTCCATGCTTAAAGGAACCTTTATTAACCCTTTTTTGTATTTTATAATCAAATGAACATAACCGAAACATCCATGTTGTATAGGTATTGTTAACATTTATTGCTAATTCAATGGGGGGGGAGGGGTTTTGAGGTATTTTCAATTACATTTTCTTTCATTCAAGTAATACACCTTGTAATATCCAATCCTAGTCACTTAAGTTGCTTTAAACACCTTATTTCTTAACCTAAAGATCCAGAGTACTTCCTTCATACATGAAAGTTCATTACCAACATTTACACTTTCAAGGTTAGAAGGACATAACTCTTTTTAAAGATGAGAAAACTGACTAGTGAAGCAATTACCTCTTATTTATCCATTACAAGTTCCGGAACAGAAACAACTTCAAGTTGAAATTTAAATTTTAAATTACCAATTCTGTAAGTATTACAGAAGTTTTTTACCAATAATTTAGGTTTGAAATTATTTCAGCCTCTAAAGGATATCTAAAAAACAGACCAGACACAGAATTTTCTTGCCTTTCAACGTTAGCTTTTTTAAAAAAGCTTTTGTATTTGAGACAATACTAGTTTTAATTTTATTTAACCAAGGCAATGTTTATATTGGACTAAGTATCCTTAAACTAAACAAAAAACAAAAACCAATCACAAATAAATTCTAACACCAAGAATGAGGCATATTCTATTATTACTCACAAGCCCCAAATGTTTTTTACAGCATAGGAAGTCAGTTTTCTTAAATATTAGATAAGCATACTAATTCATTAACTAGCCCTATAAAAGTGCTCTCCAAAGAACCTTCCCACCTTTAATAGTCTTTGGTAGGGAAGTCGTTAACTGTGTCTACCTTAGAACTTAAAAGGTCACTGAAGATGCTATCCTTCCTAATCCATCAAATTTCATTTTCAGAATATAAAATATTCTGGCCAACTGTAATTTATATATAATTAAGATTACTATTTCTCAAAATTTTAGAGCAAACCATGTAGTAAAACTTCAGCTATCCAGCACCTTTAAAGAACGAAAGCCAAATATTCCACCTTCCTTAAGGCACTGACAGCCTTCCCCAATCTCTCTCCAACTGTTCTTTAACCTTCAATTATTTGGAATAAAATTTTTTCATCTACAACATATCACCCTTCTGCCTTAAGTAATCATGATTTGACACTGTTTGGGTCAGTCATCCCAAATATATCATGCTACTGTAAATTAGAGCTATTTATTAACATACTTTGTGCATCCCATGTCTTAGCAATTTTAACAAGTTACTTCATTTTTGCCAG
This sequence comes from Plecotus auritus, assembly GCF_963455305.1. NCBI lineage: Eukaryota > Metazoa > Chordata > Mammalia > Chiroptera > Vespertilionidae > Plecotus > Plecotus auritus. The sequence goes on along the minus strand of NC_137770.1, from coordinate 193,085,011 downwards.
GTTAATCACCAGTTGCTATTCTAAAAAAGGCCTTCAACCACCCATTTTGGTAGGATAGGTAGGTGACACTCAAACTTTCCAAATTTTATGTAAAGTATACGGTAGTCTGAGTAAGAGTTTTAGTGGCTCTTCTGAGGCAAATGGATTTGGTAGGCCATAGATCACTTTTTCTTCTGCTCTAAGTATGGTTGCTGCATAACAGATTACTGGACAAGTAAATATACTACAATGAACACAAACTGTACCAAGTCCATTCCATCTGTACTAAATGGAACATATTAAATACATTCCATCTTTTATTCAGTAGGCATACCAAAACATCACAGTATGGTACAGTGAAGTGTTATCTTTAATTCTGGATAAATGGGAACTTATTTTTTGCCTCTCTAGAATATCAGCACTCTGACATGCTCTCCCTCAAATTGAGATGGTATAAGATGATACCAATTTAAAGTTTCTATGTTTTATATTATTGTATCTTGCTTAAAGCACAATACCTATTGTCCATCCAGATTACCTCTGCTGCCTTGAATACAAAGACTGACTTCCAAGATGCTGTCACTCCTGCAGAGATGTGCAAACACTTTACAATGAAGTACAGATAGAACGTCAGAAAAATCCTAAGCAGCCAAGTTATAACTACATCACAAGATTTGTTCAAGCAGCAACAAAAATGGGCCCCTAATGCTGGAATACAGTTTAAAATTTGATCCTTAGTTTTAAGTAAATCAATAACCCCAATTAAAACGTAGGACTTCACCTACAGTAATTTATTAACCATTTACTTTTTAAATTCTACCTATAAGGTATTTAGCACCGCAAAAGGCATATACTATTCAATTTAGAACACCCACTCAACAATTGAAGTCTCTGCTTTTACTGATATTGATTTTATCCCATATTACAGTAAATGACAGGCAAAAGTTATATAACTGAGTGCAAATGACTTATCTAAATGCTATCCAGTGTCTTTTAGAAATTTAGGCTGCTTTGTAGGATATACTTTAGAGAAAATAAATTTAGAGGCAGTAAACCAAAATCCTACCTCCACCACTTACTAACTGTGACCCCAAGGGGGAAAAAAAATTCCATGGTTGTTTCCACATCTATAAAAGAAAACAAAACAAAAGACTAAGAGCCTACCTTAAATTAGCACAGAACATAGTCTGATGCTCAATAAAAATAAGTTATTATTTAGAAGTGGTAGAGCACAATCTAAACATAATTTAACAAAGCAACTTTTTCATGTATTCAATGGCATAACTTAAATCTGCATTAACTATATGACATTTCCAACATTAAGGGGAAAAGGTCAGGATGAATTTTATATAATGGATCCTAAGATTATTTTCAGACTTAACGCAGAAATTTTTAAGTATCCCATGTAAAAAAATATATGTAGAGTGAAAAATCAGGTTGTCTAAGACTAAAGTTTAATTCCAAAAATCATCTTATGACTACTGTGTCTCTACATAAACACCAGTCTGTACTCTACACGAGTTAATGTTAGTAAGGAATAATTTCAAAATATAAAAGGCATTACATATGGAGCAGAGCTGGTTGGTGGGAAATGCTCTAATTCTTCTGGTTTTTTTCCCCCCATCTAAGGAACTTCTCTGTACTTTTGAGGTCATTAGGTTTAACATTCCAAAACCAACAGTATTTTATTTCAAGTCACTTCCCCTAACAAGTCTTTAGTGTGAAATATCTTATTCAAGGTAAAATTATAAGCATCATTAGACTTTCAATTTTGGAATAGGGAACCCGCCCCCTCCCCAAATTCTATAACTTTCAAACACTTCCGAACAAATCACGATCTCGTATGTGGTTTCATAACAAGTTCTGACAGTTTAAAAAATACGACAAAATGTAAATGTGATTTACATTTCAAGTACTTGACTAGCCAATCACTGTCACCTTTCAAAATGTTACTCAAGCATATCACTAACCTTTATTTAAATAAATTTCCTGGTATTTTATCATTGTAGTTATTCCTTTAAAATACTAAATTAAGTATAATGAAATCTCACCAACACCCCCCTCCCCCTTAGAAATTATAGTTATTTTAAAGCCACAAGTTACCTATAACGGAAGGGATAGGTTTACTTTTTGCAACTAAATAGTATCACGTTAAGAGTAATCATTTTAGATTCTGTGTAAAACATACCTTTAGAAATAGCTTACAAACTTTTAACCATCATTATAAAATATTAATTTTTCTAGCTTAGTATATTATTAAATGTCATTACTTTATACTTTAGAATACTAAGTTGAAAACATAATAGCTAATAAGCTAAACATGACAGGTTTTAAATAAACTTTAAATGTTTAACCTCAAATCTCCCCTTTTTCTTCATTTCATTCCAAGGCAGGAATGACATCTTGTATTTTTACTTTTCAAATAAACTCTCAGTTTTGTAAGTCCCATCTACCTAGGGGTTAAGGAATAGGGCTTCCTTAACCTAGAGGCTAAAGTTCTGGTTAACTGAGATTACTACATTCACAATTCTATAACTATATGCATTGGAAATCAATTTAAATATCAACACTAAACTCAGAAAATTATTTTTATCTTTACTGACTGATGAAATTTAAGAATCCTGCAATTCTTTAACTTTTTAATAGTATAAAGGAAAAAATTACAGAAGATTCATCCCATGACATGGTTGGTTGTTTTATTATTATTACTTGCTAATAGTTTTCATCTTTTTCAAAGGGCTAAAGAGGGGGATTTTCCTAGTTGTTTGGGCTTTGTGACAGTGTTAAGTCTAGGTAAGTAGGAATTTGCAGAACATGACCCAATACTTAAAACTATCACCCTGACTATTGGCCAAACACTGCCAGTAAAAATCTTCCCACCCCACCCCAGTCTTAAATATCTAGCTCCAAGGTACAATATAATACTCCAGAAACTAAAACATGCTTACCTTTACTCCACAGGAGTAAACCACTGGCAGTATCAACTATTAAGACACAGGACAAATACACACAAACTGAAAGCAAGCTATGTAGTCAATCTTCCTGTGGTGAGCAGTTGTTTCCAACACATAGATCAGCAAACCAAGTAACAAACATGTTATATTACCTGAGACCACACTGTTGGAAGTGAAGTAAGAGAAACAGATCCCACGCTTCCAGCATCCAGTTCAGTGCCCTATCTACTAAAATGTTGAAGCAGAACTAAAGTGAAATAAAACTTTGAACTAACAAAAGTTATGTTTCACTCCATTTGTGAACCTGCACACATTTGAGGTGCACAGCTTTAAGTAGAATAGGAAAAAAAGTTCCCTTTTAAATGTTTTCAAGTATGGCATGTATCACTTGAAGACTAAAATGAACCATCCTACATGTTGGTTATAAATCACAACAGACAAGACTTTCTTATATTAGGGCAGCCTTACATGACAGAATACGCAGGCAATATTAAAACTACACAGTAAATACACAACTAGTTTATAGAAGATGTCACACGACTTGAGGAAAAACAAGCTTAAGGCAAGTGTATTTATCTCAAAAATGAGCACTGAAAAACTTCGATGATATTCTCTAATTCTAAATCGAAAAGGTCAGGTGACTTTTATAGTATCTTTCATAGGTAAGAATTTGAAATGGAGAGAATTTATTATTCCTCCCTTATATGTTCATTATCTCAAGATTTGGGGACACCCATTGCTACAATTTTAACACTGGAAACCTGTCAAAGGTTACAAAGAATGCTATTATTCAAGCCTCATCTACTCAGGGTCTCAAGTTTACTGACTCAAAGGCCAGTAAAGTTGGCATGAGACTGTTCTAAAATTGTTTTACAAAAGCAAATAGTGTTCAGAATGCCCCGAAGCACCAGGGTATACTATGATCTTGAATATTTAAAACAAAAACGTATCGTCCCATTTCTTAAAAATTAAAAGGAGAGAACCTATAGCAGCATTCACTAAATTTCCCAACAGGCTAATCACACTTGAGCTTATATACTAATGATTAGAAGAATAGATCAAATATCCTGTTATCAGAAAAGTATTGCTATGACTTTTTGCTTCCTGCCCAATCCAATGCAAACCAGTCAATGTACCTATTTTGTAAGTGTCTGAAAGCTAATACATTATAGTTTTCCACTGAGCATGAGAATTTAAAAATTGCCTTGCTACATGGCATGTATATTTTGCCAGACACTAATTTTTGAGTATCTACCTTAATGGAACTGCAGCCCTGTAGAGAACATGAGTCCATACCCAAAGAGGAAATTCCAGTGCAAAAGCTTCTTAATAAAAACTAAGATATTAAAGTTGGAAAGATTAAAATGAGGTGAATTCAGGAAGGCATTTTATTATGAAAACAATTACTCCAGAAGTCCATAGTAAACTGTGGAAACATCTATTCGAAGTATGTAACAGGCATGCCCTCCTCAAAACAGCTGTTTAGTCTTATACTCAGATATTGAGAAAACTTTTAAGTCTACAATAAAATGATTTAATAATTTAGGACGAAACTGTAATCACTTTATTCCCGTTAGAATTGTAAAAAGAAACACACGCAGAAATGTGTTTAAGAAATTAAATTTAGATGGTTTTATATCTAGCAAGCAGTCTTATCCTCACTATTGAAACTGTTATGAAATTGCTGCCCAATGTCCCTCAAACAGGAAGACAAGGAAAAAGAATAGATAGGGTGACAAGTGCACAGACACCAAAAAGTTGTTTAATGGTCTTGAGATTTTTTTTGTTTGTTTGTTCAAAAGAACAGTATTATATTAATTTAATAGGATGAGGCTGGGTGGGCAATAATTTTAAAAGGTCTAATATTAAGACTTTAAAAATGAAAAGCACGATTTGTTAAATGTAAACTTGCTTAATTTAAAGTGAACCTATTTTCAACAGGTTAGAATCAGACAGAATTTAAAATGTTCATTAAACTATAAATATTTAACTGCCAATTTTTCCTGAGAGGTCAGTCAAAAAACTTGTGAAGTTATAGTATTAGGTAACAAGGCAAGTATAATTTTTACAAGAGTAAAACAATGCTAAGTTTATGGTCCTTTGAAATTACTGAAAATAATTGCTTACATAAGATTTGGAATATATAATGGAGTAGAAAAACCAAGTACAGTTATCCTTTAATCTTAGTGTGTCACTATTAGCAGTAAAATATCAGTATGAGGGTATAATTTTCATCAGAAACATTTTTATTCTTTATGTCCAACTCTGACCCCAGTTTCTTCTTTTGCTTTTTTTCCCCTTTAGACTACTGCTGCTTCCAGTCTGCTTTATCTCCAATATAAAACTGGATAGATTTCAGTGGATGACAATACAGTAAAACAAGAAAAGCTCAAATGAAAGTTAAATGATATCCCAACTGGGCTCTTAGTAGAATGTAATTTGTACATATAAGTCAGCTATCTACAAATTACTGGCCCTCCATGCTCCAGTAGTGGTGGATAAAAAAACTCCTGGAAAACTCTAATATAATCCTAAAGAAAGACTGAGCTTTAGAGAAAAGGAATATAAAAAAACAGTCTATCTAGCCTTCCAAAGAGCAGTCATGCAACTGTGAACATGTCAACCAACTGTAATTAACATTCCAGCCAAATCACACAAAATAAAAAATCTTTTAAGAGCTGTAATGGAAAGCCACATCAGCCCATCTTTGAAATAGTACATATCAATTCTTAAAGTTATATTTATAAATAAATAGGTTTGGTGATAAAATACATACAGTTTTGCTTAATATATACACAATGCTACTTTTAAAAATTATTTTACGTTTGACATCTCCAGAATATTTCAGTATAACATGCAAGACATTTAAAACACAGATTTTATATATATCAAGTACCTTCACATTTAGCACTAAACTTATAATTCCAAAATTATTTTTTTCTTAAAAAACAAAAATCAAATTTGAAATTAGTCATTTTTTCTTGCCCAGATAAAAAAAATTACTAACTATATTAAGCTTTATTTGGCCAAACCACAATTACATGCATTACCACAGAACAAAAACCATGTAATAGCATCAGTTTTGCCCAAAGATCACTCATGGTACCTAAAAAGATTTTATATCCCAGGTACAAGATATCGTACTGTACTAATGTCTAGAATTTCCTGGGGAGTCAATGGGCAACAAACCAAAACACAGCCTCTCCAAGTTATGACTATTGAAACCTTTATAATACAGAAATAAAATTTAAAAGTTTTACCATTCTTCCCGCTGTGCCGTCGCTGCTTCAGAGTGTCGTGGGGAGGAGTTTGAATGGCTAGGGAATTAACAACCGGTACAGCAACCAATCAAAATTCTAGTTTTAGTTTTTGACATTGTTAGGGTTAAAAACTTTAATTAATTCACACTTCAGTTCAACAGTAGCTAACTACAAAGGCAGCTACTTTGTGATTTGAAAAATCAAGGTTAACAGGAAGCCTGCCCCAAACAGCAAGTTATACAATTACTCATTTTGGTACCTTTGCCCAAATAACAGAATTCAGAAAACAAAAACCAAAATAGTAAGGCTTAAATTTCCAAATATTTAACATATCCCTTTCTTAAATTAAGCTATGCATTATTCAAGATTAATTAAGAAAAGCTAGTTTCCTATCCCACCTCCAGTCTCCCAGTCAGCACAATCAGCAAACAGCCGAACAAGTCTGTCTGGGCTTAGATTAAATCCTGTACTCCGAAGTGCTTCTCTCTCCTCCCTCCAAATCTTGTGCTCTTTCCCACCTGCTTTTACCTTCCAACAGTTTTCCCCTTGTTATAATGAAATAAATTCACACACACACTACAAAAAGGATTGGAAGCTTGACCCAAGATCGGTATTAACAGGAGTTAAGAAAACCCAACCAAGAACCCCGATTTAGTCCCTCCTGCTAACTCCCGCTCCCAAATGCTGCATTTTAATATAGGTGCAGCTTTAAGTAATGTACACAACCATTTCCAATGGGAGGTAGCAAGTTACTATTTAAAAACCTGCAAAATAAAAAAGTTATGCCATAGCATAATACAGGATTTGTTTGTTTTTTAAAAGGCTGGTGGGCCTCCTGTAACAGTGGGTAAGAGCAGGAAGGAGAAATCAAGAGAGACCAAAAAAGGATCCTGGGCACCGGGTGGGGAAAAAAGGATTTTGTAAAAAATTGAAATTGCACAGAAAAAGTAAAGTGGGTAAGAGTACCATATCTGTACGAACAATTGGGGAACCCAAAAGCTGAGAGCGAGAAAAGGGAGCGTGGTTAGTATAACTCGGCGGGGTGGGGGAAGGGCAGCCAGCAAGCCGGAGGTAGAACAGTTCCAGTCAAGTGCAGGCCCCGCCGACCAGGAACTTAACCAAAGCCCGTGGAGCAAAACCAATGTACCAACAGGCGATTCGGGGACTTTCACCTAGTCCAATTTGTTTCCTAGGCTGAAAAATAGGGGCTATGTAAGCAAGCCGTTGTGCGATAGTGAACAGTAAAAAAGCGAAGGGATCGAGGCGAAACTTATTCAAAATACTAAAAAAAAAAAAAAAAAAAAAAAAGGGTCATCCTGAAGCGGAAACGGGAGCACAGGTGGAAGCCTACACGTTCCCCAAGGAATGTACTTTATAAAACAATCGCATCGTCTCGGGATGCTGGAGTGAGTCGCTCCAAATAAGCCTTAGTTGCATAAAGGCTTGATATGTTTGCGTTTTTTAATGCCCTGGACTTTAGAAACGGGGAACAGAGAAGGGGGGGGTAGGTGCCCTCGACAGGCGGGAAAAAATCCTGGCGGCTAAATCGGTGGGAGGAGACCCAGGGCAAGGGAGGGAATAAGGGCGGGCCGGGGAGCAGCGTGGTGATGGCTAAAGGTGGAAACGTGTGTGATGGGGGAGGGGGCGGTAAGCAGACACGGGGAGAAGGAAATGAAAGCCCCCGGGAATGCCAACGTAGAGAAGAGGGGAACAGTGCAAGGAGGCTGCATGGGGACCTGGACGTAGGGCAGAGAGCGGGAACGAGGCCTAATGGCGGGGAACAAGAAGGGGGAGGGGGAATAGTTGGGCCTGGCTATCCCGGGCCGCCCCTTACTCACCCTTCATCCTCCTCGTTCTTACTGGCATCTATCTTCGCTCCCTCCGACTCGGCGCTGCCCCCTTCAGTGCCTCCGGCCGCGGTTCCGCCCCCGGTCCCGGCTCCGCTTCCCGCCGCCGCCGATGCCCCTTGCGCCGCCGCCACCATGGCTCCCTCCTGCTCGCCTGCCGAGCCGCCTACCGCCGCCGTTGCCGCCGCCCCGTCTCCGCCGAACTGCTCCTCCGACATAGTGCTACTGCCTCCGCCGCCGAAGAGACGACACCCGCCGCTGCCGCGAACCGAAACTAGCAGCAAAGTAATCCCCGCCGCTGCCGCGCGCCCGCCGTACCGCGCGAAGCACACAAGGCAGAGAAGGCGCGCGTGGCTGCGAAGGCTCCTGCGCCTCTCCCCGGCCTGCCCACCTCGCCTCCCACTCTCGCGTGGCGCGCACTCCCGCTCTCTGCCGCTGCACTAAAAAAGAATAAGCAGCAGCGGCGGCCGCTCTTGCCTCCTCCTCGCTTTAATGGCGCCGCCGCGGACCACCTAAAATGGCCGACGGAAGAACGGCGCGTCCCGGTCACGTGACGCGCGAGCGCGCCCTTTGCACCTCCCCCGCCCCCTCTACAGCTATTTTTTTCCCCTTCCTCCTCGGTCCCGCCTTCTCGCTCCCTTTTATACCTTCTGGCTTGCGCCGCGCCGCACAGCGTGGGGCCTTTAAAAGGAACCGGAAGTGGCGTTCGATAAGACGGCCGCGCGGGGATCATCGAGAACAAGGAGCGCTGTTTCGAAGGCGCGGCTAGAGATTTCCCTTCCTCGGCCCCGCCCCTCCGAGGGTTCCAGGATTGCTCTCACTCCCACCCTACCTGCACTCCTCAGCGGCGGGCGGGAGCCGGGCGGTGAGTGGGTGTAGTACAACCGTGCCCGGTCGCCTGCGGCGTGGAGGTGGGGCTGGGAGACTCGCACCCGCTGCTCCTTAAGTCCTAGTAGTTCCCAGTCTGAGGAAAGAGGTTTCCCTGAGGTGCAGTCCCCGTGCCTCCTCCCCTCCGTCCAGAGCGGCGCCTGGGGATGCCCCGCTCATCGTCCGGCAGCGGGGCGCCGCGGCGGCTGCGCGCGTGCACGGACTGCGACAGCTCCGCCCGCCGGAATCGCCCGGGTGACATTGAGGTTTCCCCGGCTGCCGCCTCCACGCTCGCCAACCTACGGCGGGCAGGCCGAGGCCGCTGAAGATTAGTTCTTTTTCGTTTAAGATTTGTTTTCCAAGTAAGAGTTTTCCATGCCTGCCTTTCTCCTGAAAAGTTTTCGTCTAGAGAAGGAGGTAACTTGTGTATTTTAAGGAACAGGGGTTGTTTTGCTTTGCTTGCTTTATTTGAAATCCTGAAACCTACCACGACTATTTGAAAATACTGGGAGTTGGGAAGTGTTAGATCAGCCAAGGGTTCATTTAATTTTAATGACTTTTAGTCCTTGTACTAAATAGAATGTATAAAATGCTGTGAATCATCTTTACAAGGTTTCTGAGTTTGCTGTGTGGGAGGTTGGGGTGTGTTTTTTAAACACCGCTAGGCGTTTCATGCAGGGTAACAGTAAATTTCTTTAATAGACCTGTTAGGAATCCCAAATGCCTTGGCTGAAAGCTGGATTATTTGGGCTTTGGGACTTGCAGCTTCATGCAGTACACCCTAAGGAAAATACAGCTTCTAGGTACTGCTTTACTCAGCAAATAATTATTTGCTTGTTTAGCATGTGCCCAGGAATTGGGGAAACAAAGATTAATACAAAATATAGCAAAGAACTCTGAAGAGTTTAAATATTCGTTTTCTGCTCTTGTAATTAAGTGAACACTATCCAAAAATCTCATAGGAAGATTAAAAATATCTAATTTTCATTATTAATCAAGTTAGCAAAATTTGCATTACAGAATAATCAAAACTCAAGAGTACAGATCAAATTCTGAAAGTGTCCTAAAAATAGAATCTTACCAGTACAGTGTAGGTAATATACTCAATAATATTGTAATAACTATGCATGTTATTAAGTCAGATGGGTACTAGACTTATCAGGTGGGAATCCCTTCATAAGTTATATAAATGTCTAATCACTATTCTGTACACCTGAAACTAATATAACATTGAATGTTAACTGTAATTGAAAACTGAAAATTATACCATATAATCTTACTGAATTACTGTATTAAGCAAATCACACACAGGCAATGTCAAGATCAGGTATCTGGATCAAGTAGTAATGATTTCAGGTATGTCTCCACCTGTCAAAATGGTAGCTAAAGAGAAAGTAGGTATTTGTACTCAAGCCAAATATTCCAATTTAGAGACAACTAAGGAGATCACTTGAAGGGAAGTAACTTGAATCTTTTCTGTCTTCAAGAGAGGATTCTTTTGCTCTTACAACAGCTTTGGACATGCCCCACCAAAGTAATAGGCTTTCCCAAAAGGTTCATTTTAATTTACATGTAGGCCAGTTATTTCTGGACTTTTTGGAATTTATGTTAAAAAAAAGGAATATTTTTAAAGCTAACACCTTTACTGTATACTACATATGTATGATGCCATATCACTCATGTCTCTATATATTATGGTCCAAATCTCTGCACCCTCTGCTCCTACATCCAACCAACATTACTCTGAGGACTCACACTTTCAATCCTAGTTCTTTTCACATTCCTCATCTGCCTAGTAAACCTCCTATTCATCCATCAAAACCCCAATCTAATATTACTCCTGTGAAGCTTTCCCAGACTCCCTGAGGCAGAATTAATCATCCATTCTCACAACCCTTTATCCTTACTTTTGTTGTTATAAATATGCAGTTGTACTAGATCCGTGGTCGGCAAACTGTGGCTCGAGAGCCACATGCGGCTCTTTGGCCCCTTGAGTGTGGCTCTTCCACAAAATACCACGGCTTGGGCGAATCTATTTTGAAGAAGTGGCGTTAGAAGAAGTTTAAGTTTAAAAAATTTGGCTCTCAAAAGAAATTTCAATCGTTGTACTGTTGATATTTTGCTCTGTTGACTAATGCGTTTGCCGACCACTGTACTAGATCATGAGTTCCTGGAGAGCAAAGATAATGTATTCTGTGTATCTTAGGGATCTGTGTAAATGTATACATAGTAGACTAATTGTCAGTTGAATTATAGAATGACAAAGTACTAGATATTTCCAATCTGCTATGTCTGTGGCCTTTGAGGCAAACTAAGTACGCTTCCAAGGAATTAAAAGGCTTTGCTTCCCACCATCCTATTTCATCTTTGGCATAAAAATACTTTCTCAAACTTCTTGCTGATATGTGAAGTTATTTCAGAAGGAGAAAACCAAACTTTTATTTCATAATCACAGGTAAAAATTTAATGTTTAAGTGACTGAAGATTATGTATTGGTACTGTCTTAGAGCAACCCAAATCACTGCCTGGAAGCAATATCCCCTCTCAGAGTCCATGACATCAAAAATCCATTGCTTCAGGAGGTTCAGATGTGTTTCAGATAACACAATGAAATACTGGATCCTCATTGAATTCAGCTTTTGTGAAGCAATAACTGCAGAAAAAACTAGAGTACTTATAAGAGGCAAAAAGAAAAAATTCACTTAAGATTGAAACGAATCACTTTTACCCAGGACAAGATATATACATCTAAGTCAAGGAGTCACATTTTTAATCTGCTAAATACACTGTGCAAACAGAGCAAGCGTATCCGAAGCTTGAATTTTTAAAAGTGGCAACCTAGAATAAACTGTTCTGAAGAAACAGCTGGAAGAACACATTTCCTATACAAGGTACACATATTTGAGCCTCTTCTACAACTATGGTGAATAGTCATTTGCTCACCTGCAGAACACTCTCAGTAAGATTTAAGCATTTTGTTGAAGAATTAGCTTGCGGTTTTAGGTGAAGTGACCAATTGCCCAAACATCATGACGGGCTGTCAGGAAGCTCTCACTTCACTAGACAAAATAGAGGCCCCATCATTGTGAACTGCCACATTTTACTTCAACAAGTCTGTCATAGAGTCTGAGTTCTGCTTAATCAGAGATGTCAATACAGTCCTTTAAATTCAATTAAAAGAAAACCTAGCTCCAACAGACAGCCCTAGCCGGTTTGGCTCAGTGGACAGAGTGTCAGCTTGCAGACTAAAGGGTCCCGGGTTCGATTCTCGTCAAGGGCACATACCTCAGTTGCAGGCTCCTCCCTGGTCTGGGCCCTGGTCAGGATGCGTGCAGGAGGCACCCAATTGATGTGTTTCATATCTGATGTTTCCGTCTTTCCCTCTCTCTCCCACTCTCTAAAATCAATGGGAAAATATCCTTGGGTGAGGATTAAAAAACAACAACAAAATAACTCAGACAATAAGGAAATGTAATTAACTCTAAACCTACATATCCCACTGCATACTTAACACCTCCACTTGATGTCCACGGGCATCTCAAGCTTTAGATGTCCAAAACAACACCTTCCCAACAAATCAGCATCTTGTCTTCCTCTGCAGTAAATGAAACCTCCACCTACCCATGTGTTCCTGGCAAAAATCATGGAGTCCTTGATACCACTCCATACATCCATCAATCAGTTCCTACCTCTAAAATGTATCTTCTTTATTCTAAGTGCATCTTAGAACATAAATAGTGGGGTTATTTCTAATTAGATTTATTCACATTCAACCATGGAACATAGCACATGTACATTTCTGATGCTTGGAATATGTGCCCAAAACAGAAAAGTCTCAGCTTTGATTCAGTGGGAGAGGCAAACAACAGACAAAATAAATAGATGTCTTATATAATTTTAGGTAGTAATAGGAAGGAAAATAGTAAGGTGCTACAGACAGATTATGTACTATTTTAGATAGGGTAGTCAGAATACTGCAAGGAGGTAACTTTGAGTAGAGCCCTGAAGAAAGCGATAGAGAACGCCATACACATAGTTTAGGGAACACTACAATGCAAAGGCTGGAGGGTACATGGCACTTTCAATGAATACAGTGAAGAGAAGAAAGCATACAGATCATACCTGAGAGGTAATCAAGAATGAGGTCAGCCAGGGCCTTGTAAGCTGCAGTTAGCACTTTGCTTTTATTAGAAATGAGAAACTATGTGAGGGTTTTGAGAATAGGGAAGGCATGACTTGACAAACTTAAAGTGTCCAGAATAATCCAGATCATTCTGGATGTTGTATGGATGGTGGACTGTGGGGGGTATCAGGGAGATGCGTTAGAAGGCCACTGTCATGAAGCCTCTCATGGTTGATTGCTTCTGACAAGAAGCAAATCTACAAATAGGGTATTATTTAAACGTAGTCATGTGACTGTTTTGAGTTAATATTATTGTCAGTATTTCCAATAAAGAATAAGACTGTTGTTTTCATTAAATTCAGAATTTTTTCCAATTCTTTTTCTCACCCTTTTTGAAGCTCTGGGATGAAATTTGTTAGCTGTTGCAGTGGAGGTTTGTCCAAAGCCTCTTCATAATCCTGCACAGGGAATAGGGAATAGCAAGTCAACTAATCCGAGTTAATTCATCACCCCTGGTCACATCTTCTGGTTTGGGAAGGGTACTAGGCCTAAGTCAGCCAATCACATGAAGAGCTTCTCTTTGACATTTGAGTGAAGAAATATTCTCCTACAGATTGATCATTCACAAACTGAGAAGCATGTAGCTGAGGGAACCACTCAACAGTGGTCATTTTACAACAGAAAGATGCTTATGAAATTAGGAATCAAACAGCAATGAGGAGTTACCAAGACATGACGGACAGGATACCAGGTCCTGGTCACATTCCTTGAACTACTCTCTGGAGATTAGCCTACCCTTGCCTGAGGACCCCAACAGAACAAGTACATTGCATAATATTCTGTGGTGTTTACCATAGTTTACCAGATGTGGAAAGCTATTTGTAAAGATTGCTAAAACATTTCTCACAGGTGATACAGTATTTGTTCAAGAGGACAAAAACGAACTTTTTTTGGTCTGTTGATAGTTTAACTGTATGGCTAACTGACAATCTGGGTGCCATATAGCTCTATTTGTGGGGGCTGATTTTTTCCCGTTAGTATTACACCATGGTTATATGATGATGGTAATGATCCAGTAGAAAGACAAAAACTAGTGATGTAGGTGGAAATGGAATAATAGCAAAAAACAAGTTCTTAACTAGGTAAGAGGAGATGGGATCCAATGCACAAGATGGAGTAAAGATGGTTCTTCCATTTTATAGGAAGATTATATGAATACAGATGTGGGTCCATTGATAGCTTTGGTGATAAATGGATAATTAGTTCTGGTTCCTTAATTTTTTTTTAACAGCTAGTTAAGAAGTCTGTCATTAGCTGAGAATGTGCACAGGGGTAGAGATAGAGAAGATTTAAGTAAATTCGGGAACATGGAAGCACAAATTCACTAGGTCTAGGAAATCCGAACTTAAAAAAAAAATGTTGATCAGGACAGAGCCCTCAAAGAACCTTTTGGATGCTATTGGAGATCTACTTACAGGGTTTGAGAGCCACTCCCTCCAAAAACCTTCAGCAGTATGCCACTGGAGTAGATATGTGATCATTTAACCAGTTACAATTTATCATCTTGTCTGTTCAGTCAACTCCCATTTCTGGACCTTAACCCTGAGAACTCATGAGAAATCCAGGTAGCAAATACCTTTTGAGTTGTCTGCCAAGCCATGACTCCCTTCTCTGTACTCTCCCCCTAACTAAGGGTGGCCTCTTTGCAACCAAATTTATATTAGATGACCCCACCCCCACTTCCATTGCCAAAGCCAAATCCAGGGTGGACACCTGACCCAAGCAATAAACTAGATTTTCTCTCCTGGGAATTGAAATTGGGATACCGGTTCTCTAAGCACTTGGGCAGGAGATAGGAGAAATTTGATTATAAGACTGAGCAGCTTTTTTTTTATAAGACTGAGAAGCTAAACACATAGGTTGGTGGTTAAAGGGAAGAGAGAATGAAGCAGATGTGTAGAAAGAACCAGGGACCAGAAGGCACGTGGTTCTGACAAGATGCAGATGGTATTTGCCTTGGTTCTTGATGACATACCTGTCACTGACTTCAATCCTCAGCTGAACTTACTCCTTGGGTTTTATGCAATGCTCCTGGTTTCCCTGTATTCACAATTTAAAATGAGAAAATCTAAGTAGACTTCTGTTACTGTAGCCCAAAGAACTTTGATCAAGATCAAAGATTTATCAAATGCTATGCTAAAATTAGGATATATTTTGTGTATAGTAGTTTGCTAATCTAGTATAATAACCAGTTCTGTCAGAAAAAAATAAAGGAAGCCGAAACCGGTTTGGCTCAGTGGATAGAGCGTCGGCCTGCGGACTGAAGGGTCCCGGGTTCGATTCCGGTCAAGGGCACGTACCTTGGTTGCGGGTACATCCCCAGTGGGAGGTGTGCAGGAGGCAGCTGATCGATGTTTCTCTCTCATCGATGTTTCTAACTCTCTATCCCTCTCCTTTCCTCTCTGTGAAATATCAATAAAATATATTTTAAAAAAATAATAAAAAAATAAAAAAGAAAAAAATAAAGGAAGTGACATAAGGTTGAATGATTATTTGGTGACTATACAGGCTTGGGAGACTTGGAAAGAAAAAAGCAGTAGTCACTGCATACAATCCAGCTGAACTCCTTAAAATTTTTTATTGATTAATTGATTTTAGAGGGAGAGAGAAACATCAATTTGTTGCCACTTATTTATTCATTCATTAGTTGATTCTTACACCCTGACCGGGAGGGGGTGGTCATTGAACCTGCAACCTTTGCAAATCAGGATGACACTCTAACCAACTGAGCTACCTGGCCAGGGCTGTAATTTTTTTAGTTATTAAAAAAATCTTAGTTTAATTTAAAAAGCAGTGAAAATAAAGACAAATCACTCATAAGACTACCTTTCTAATAAAACCATTCTGAGCATTTTGATGTATTTCATGTCACTTTTTTTTTCAGGTGTTTGCTTTTAAACCATGAAATTCAATATAAAACAATTGCATATTCTACTCTTTCACTAGAAGCTATGTCATACATATTTCCTATATTGCTGTATAATCTTCATAACTAAGATTATAAAGGCTGTCTAATATTTTATTGAATTGGTCTTACTATAAAAAATAACACTGCCCTGGCGGGTTTGGCTCAGTGCATAGAACATCCACCTACGGACTGAAGGATCCTGGGTTTAGTGCCTGGGTTGTGGGTTTGATCCCCAGTGGGGGGCATGCAGGAGACAGCTTACCAATGATTCTCCCTCATCATTGATGTTTCTATCTCTCCCTCTCCCTTCCTCTCTGAAGTCAATAAAAATATATTTAAAAAAAAATAACACTACAGTCATTATCTAGTACCCTCTGGTTTGAAATTCTAAAAAGAAGTTCCTAACTTGGTGAATATGGCTATATTTTTATTTTTAAAGAGAATTTCTTTTTTGTAGGGTTGGAAATAATCACTTTACTATTTCCTGTATCCCTCAGTATTAACATTCAACTTTTTCTTGGACCTATTCTGGGTCAATCACCGTTTAATTAATAATTCAGCCTCATAGTTACCCTCATATGAGGAAGGTGTTATTCTTCATGGTAGCCATAAATGTTAAGGTCACTGGGAAGGAAACGTTTCCCAGTCCCTAAAATTGTACATAGCCCGGCTGATGTGGGTCAGTGTTTGAGCATTGACCCATGAACTAGGAGGTCATGGTTTGATTCCCAGTCAGGGCACATGCCCAAGTTGTAGGCTTGATCCTCAGTAGGGGGTGTGCAGGAGGCAGCTGATCAGTTGGTTCTCTCTCATCATTGATGTTTCAATCTCTCTCCCTGCCTCTAAAAAAATAAAATTATACATAAATACATTAATAAATTGGCATTTGGGTGTATGGTTTTGTTGTTTTTTTAAAAATAATCCTCGTCTGGAGAATATATATATATATATATATATATATATATATATATATATAATTTTAGAGAGAGAAACATTGATTGACTATCTCCCCTACACGCCTCAACCAGGGATCAAACCTGCAACCTTTTTGGTATACGGCCAGACACTCCAACCAACTAAGCCACCCGGCCAGGGTGGCATTTTGGTTTTTGCAGTGGCATATTGTGTGTTTATACAGTGGCAGAATCTGTACCTAAAAATCTGAAAACTAGATCTTGGTCTGTGGCGGGCATACTAAAGTACTGCTCTGTGAGCCCTTTTGGGGAGGTTTTCCAGCCCCCTTCATTCCCATATCTACTGAGTTTTGGCCTCACTGGCTGTGGAAGACCTCAAACCCAAAACTGACAAAACAACAACAACAACAACAAAAAAAAAAAAAAAACCAACAAAAAACAGCCAAGCAATTGCAGAGTAATTTGTAGGAAATAGCTAAGAAAAAGCGTGATCTCATCTATACCCATAGCTTCAAATACCATCTCATGTTGATAACTTTAAGGCTTCAGGTTTCTGTTTTATTGTTATTCTATGTTATTTCAGGTGCCTTCCATCATATATAGATTTAATATTACCTGAATTTCCCCCCCTCTTTTTTAAAAAATATTTTTTTGTTGATTTCAGAGAGGAAAGGAAAGGAAGAGAGAGATAGAAACATCAATGATGAGAGAGAATCATCACGGCCCCTGCTGAGGGTCAAGCCCACAACCCGGGCATGTGTCCTTGACTGGAATTGGACCCGGGACCCTTCAGTCTACAGGCCAACACACTATCCACTGAACCAAACCAGCTAGGGATTCCCCCCTCTTCTTCAACATTTAACTTAAAGCCCTCTTGGTTAGTTTGGCATATTTCTGGGGAAATCTGTTTTCCCCTAGTCTCTTAGGAATGAACTCTATTCCTAACCAAGATACTAATTTTCATTATCCAAAGATATGATTCAAAAAACCAATCTTTGCGGCTAAGCATCTGCATACCATATCATTTTCCTTCCCACTGACCTATTGAAAACACTGTCGAGAATACTGTTTGTACTCCTAAGTACTTTGTCTTCTGATCCAACACTTCAAATTCCCTTAATGGACATACTCAGTCTCTTCTGCAAGGGGGATGGACCTTCCCCACAAATTAGCAAAGGCAGGTAGTGACTGTCAAGTTTGAGGAGATTAGACCATCTATCACTGACCAACAGGTACTCCAGGAAGATAGCATATCTCTCCATTAGCCATAGCAGGGACCAGGGCTGCCTGTGAGCTCTTCCTCAGGAAGTTGCCAAACATCACTCAGCAAACAGTTTGTTGTGGCCTCTTGTGTGGCAAGCAGCATGACAGGCCTAGCACATGGTCTAGCAGTCTAATAGCTTTTCTTTCTGGGCCTAGGAGCCAGTATCCTTACACTGTTTACCACTTGTGAAGCTTCATTATTTTATTTTGTGCTATCTTCTTATTTTCAGTTTAAAGCAATATTAATGTGTACAAGTAATATGTGAATACAGCTTCACTTTTAAAATCTAGATATACAGAAGTATGTGGAGTAAAAAAAGAAAGTCCTCTTTAACTCTAACCCACTCCCAGTCTCCAAAAATAGACGTAAACTTTAGAGTGGTACCACCATTCTGTGCTCTTAGGGCACATCACCCTCAACATGTTGATGTGTGCACCAACCAGGAAGCTTCCACTGTGGTTCAGTGTTCAGAGTTCTTATTGGGGTTTCATTATATAGTCATGATTGAATCATTGGCCAAGTGAAAGAACTCGATTTCCAGCTTCCCTCCCCTCCTCAGATGCCAGAAGTTTGGGCTAATATCACATAGCTCAAAGCCCCAAATCTCTAAGCACATGGCCAGGCACCATCCTGAAGCTATCTACCGGTCCACCATGAGTCACCTGTTAGCATAAAATCAGTTGTGATCCAAGGGGCTCATGAAAAACAGACACCCTCCCAGGGACAAAAGCCAATCTTATTATATAACTAGAAGCCCAGTGCACGAAATTTGTGTACTGTGCAGGGGGCGGGGGACTCAGCCTGGCTTGTGCCCTCTCACAGTCTGGGACCCCTCGCCCCTTACTGCCTGCCTGCTTGTTGCTCCTTGCTGCTCAGCTTGCTGCTCCTTAGTGCTGCCATGGAGGCAGGAGAGGCTCCTGCCACTGCCGCTGGGCTCGTCAGCTGTGAGCCCGGCTTCTGGCTGAGTGGCGCTCCCCCGGTGGGAGTACACTGACCACCAGGGGGCAGCTCCTGCATGGAGTGTCTGCCCCCTGATGGTCAATGTGCATCATAGCAACCAGTTGTTCTGGTCGTTCCACTGTAACGGTCGCTTATGCTTTTATTATATAGACTAGTGGCGCAGTGCACGGATTTGTGCACATTGAAAGGAAATTAATTAGAAGAAATATTTTAATATCGCTATTCGCCCTTTCTCTATAATAGCAGTGTCCACCAAATTCACAGTCGACAATAACAGATTGAAACACACGCGTGTGATTGGTGCCAGTGAGAGCTTTATATGTATCGCGCATGTGCGAGTCAACCTAGCCTTTTACTGGTATGTATATGTGTGTGTGTGTGTGTGTGTATGTATATATATATATATATATATATTAAACTTGCTTAATTAGACCTGCTTTCTGATTTAGCTAAACTTTTTCCAGCCCAGTGAAGCAACCCAACTTCTCTTTAAGGTAATTGTCAGCAACACAGCAGTAAATATCAACATGAAGCAGATTATTATTGTAGATCATGCAGTGAGAACAAAGGGTGAAATATTTAACTGCAGCAGTGTTTGACTATATTCTGTGCAGTGAGAAAACCTGAAGTCATTTTCAAGGTCCACCATTTCTTTTCAGTCGGGTCAAGTTTCTAAACTTTCTAAATCTCCGTTTTCCGGCTAATGAAAATAAAATAGGATTCCACTGAGTCTCCTATCTACCTACTCCAGGATTTCTGTGAGTGTCAAATGAGATGAGGAACGGGAAAACACTTCACAGACATTTGGTTAAAGTGTAAAATGTTTGCACCTGGCTATAAAGCAAGTCATGTTCCTGGGCTGAAGAAACTGCAAGGAGGCTAGTCGTCGCTAGGGAGAGGAAGCCGAACATTGCTACGTGATGTCATTACCCGGCACCCGCAGCCATCATTTCTGGGCTGGGCTGGGCTTTGGGCCGCATTTTGCACCATGGGGTCTCAGCAGTGTCGGCTGCGATTTGGTGGGCTGTCACTCCAGGATGATGGTGGGTCCTGTTTCCCACTTGGGGGAAGCCAAGTGTTGCTTTGTTGGCACCAGGTCCACGGTGCCATTTTTTTGTAAATGGCCAGTGCACATCACAGCAGCTCCTGCATTGAGCCTCTGCCCCCTGGTGGTCAGTGCACGTCATAGTAACCAGTCAGATGGTTGGAGGGACACTTAGCATATTAGCGTTTTATATATGTAGATAATAACCAAGAAAAAGTAAAACATAAGTCTATACCAAAACTTGTGCCTGAATGCTCAGAGCAACTTTAATTATAATAGCCAAAAAGTGTGGTGGGGTATTTCTTCCTTTTCCGCGTCCCGCACGGAAAGGGAGAAAGACAGGTTCCTGAGTGGAGGAGCTGGGGGTTAAGAAATTAGAAAAAGAAAGAGGCAAGAGACAGAAATAGATTCAAGCTGGGTGCCGGGTGGCTTCCTGTCCTCTGATAGAGAGACAGTCACACTCACCTCAAACAACACAGCATATTTATTGGTTTCCAAAAGGGATTTTATGATAAAAAGGAGTTTCAGGTGTGCCCAAATCCTATTCATCAGGATCTGAGTAAGCTCCTTATTTTGGGTGGGTCAAGGTCCTTTTTGTTCCTCATTCCAAGTACATGGAATCAGTACTGATAACAGGATTCTGCCAGTGCCCTTGGGCTCAGCTGAATAAGAATTAAAAAAGTATCCATGTGCCTTCCCAGACGGCCCTCTACATCTCCCCCATTTTAATTTTTTAAAAGAAATCTTGCATTTATAAACATATAAGAACAAAAAATGTTTAGGTCCCAATTTCAATGTTCAAAAGTTCCGAGTCCAAATTTTAATGTCCAACAGTTCTGAGTCCAAGTATCAATGTCCAAAAGTTCCAAGTGTACACGTCAGCAATGACATCTGGATGGTGGTCAAATGGTGGCAATGCAGGTTTGACCTCTGGTTTGGTCCTGGGCAACCTGCAGCGACAGCTGCTGACTGCTAGCATGGAAAAGCGTCGTCAGCGTCCTCCATATCTGGACCGCCTCTCCTCTTGTCTTCATGGTTGAATTATTTCCTGCTAATTCCTCTCTGTTGCAGGAATCCACATGGTCCTGGAGTTTTTTTCTGAAAATATACAAACATATTCTCGACCAAAAGTTAATAAAGGTGTCTTTTCTATAAATTTGACTTGGGATCCTTTTTATTTTTGCCCAAATAATTTTCCTTTGGCTTATTTTGACACCATGTGTGTTTTTCATGGGTGTCTTGCTGTTAGCGTAACAAATGAAAATTAATTTTCAAAGTAAAAATTTTTCTAGATGTAATTTACTTGCAAAGTATTTTTCCTTACATAATATTACTCCACTATCCCCCCTTTTTTAAATTTAATTATTAGGAAGCTTTTGGAAAATATATAATGCAGTCTTGATAACTTTAAATTTTAATTTTTTGCACAAAAATATGACTGCTTTAGGTTCATTGCATGTTAAGCAATTTTACCATGAAATGAACTACAAATAGAAATTTTGGTTAATACTTTAGGAACAGCCTTTTGTACAATTAGATTTTCTTGAATATTCCCTTATTTCATTTAGCCAATTTAAATTAATCTGAAAACTTGACTATTTTACTGTCAAATTTAATACTTTAACAACAATTTTAGTTAATGGAAAGGATTATATGCATCCTTGAGAAAGCCCTGAGCACTCCTGGATTTAGGCTAGATTTAGGTATAGGGCAGCTGCCATCAACCACTTCTCTGTTGCCTGGGTCTCAGTCTTAGCTGGGCCAAATCTGTTTGTTGCCTGGGTCCCAATCTGAGCTGGGCATGGGAAGCACGAAGCAGCCATGGGGCAGGAGACCTCCCTCAGAAGGGGCGAGTGTTCAAGCCCCTGTAATGTTGTGGGGGTGAGGATCTGTGCCACACCTCTGTTGACCCCCAAGTTCTCTCCTGATGGCCCCCTGCGACTGTGCCTGTCTTAGGTTGCCCCTCCCTTGAGGAGTCTTACCCGTCATTGACTAACCAGCCATCCTCCGGGGCCAAGCAGGGTGATGTAAGGTTCAGTTCTGTCTCCTTGGTAGCCTATGCCCCTATGGCCTCCATGCCCAGCACCTGCCTTGGGATCCCCCCACTGGTGGGGGGCCCCGGCATTGATCATATATCTTGGGGAACCCAGGTTTCTTCTCCAGGGAGGGCCCAGCTCACGCCATTGTGCGAGAGACAGATCTATGGTACCATCCAACATGAGGTTTCAACCTCAGAATGAACTGAAAACTCAAGCAACAGCTGTGGGCAATTGAATTGTGAGAAGAGGGTTCCTTTTGACAAAAAGGGCCAATATAGAATGCTCAAGTACCTTCCCAAGGGGCCTTTCACACAGTGGAAGGAATTGAATCCTTTCATGTCCCTTTTAAATTGCTGCCAAACATTAAAAAAAAAAATTTAGATTTTTAAGTTTGTTTGGATTAATTGTACAATATGCTGTTTGTAAAATATCAAAAATTATAATGACATTGTAGAATAACACCATGCAATTTCAAGTATATTAGATGTTTTAAAAGGATTTCTTTTAAGAAGAGAGAATAATTTTCTTGTATTACTCTGGGCCCTTGGAGCTTTACAAGAATCATCTCTGTTAAGGCCTTGAAATTTTAACATGGAAAAAAAAAACCATCAAACAAATATTTATATTCATATATGATTTACTAGTTTTTGCATCCGCCATTCATATGCAAACTTGTTATTTACTTCCTGCTGGTTACTTGCCTCAGGGTGGGAATTTCAAAAGGGGCTGCTTAAAATGCCTTGGGAAACTAGCTTTAATTTGTTTCCCAGTTCATCTTCACCATCTTTAAAGCTAAAATCTCTAGGGTTTTTATTCTGTACGCAGAAAAGTGTCAAGCCCAGCTCAAAAACTATGCGCACTCGTTTGTGAACTGGCCTTTTCGCTTTACATGAGCACAGAAATCCCCGATGCATTTATGAATTTGTAAAAACTTTAATTCATTAGCTGGAAAAAGGAAAGATGGCGAATATGAGGCCTCTTATGGTGGCTTTCTTGGGGAGTGGTGTCTATATTGGATCGCCACGTGTCTCTCCCTTCCCCTACATCCTGCTTACTTTAGGGGAAGTTTTTGCAACAGATCTGGCCACATTTTTTCATGCTTAAAAGACAGATCTCAAATTTTTTCTTTATAACTAACACCCAATTTGGCCAAGATCAGAATCTTCCTGTGGATTATTTTATGAATTTTAAAGAAAACTTTTAAGTAATCTCATTGCAGGAGAGCAGATAGCTTTGCCCTCTCCTGCCACCATTGAATTTCTCCACACCAGAGGCTGTTTCAGGAGTGGAGTTTCATTTCTTATTACAGATTTTAAATTCCAAATACAAACTAAGATTTTAATTTGAACAAGAAACCACATTCTTTAAGCATACAAACCAGGAAAAATACCATGTAAGGATATTCTTTGCTCTAAGCCAATGGCAATTCAAATTCAAACTGTACATTCTCTGCACCTCTCCCAGGAGCAAGTAGTGATATTCTTCTAATCCTTTCATAGATAAGCTACTTCTTCCTAAAATAAGTCCCATGGTGCCCTTAGGTAATGGTCCATAAATCCCTGTAGGGATTGCTTGTGGACCCATATCGGGAGTTAGTACATATTTGGCGGTGGGACAGAGGTCCAATCCTGCACTTCCTGGGGTGGCGCGGCAGAGTTCCCTGATAGTGGACCGGTTGTAGGCAGGCCGGTATGGTACGACAGTGCCCCTACTGTTTGGCGGGGCCGGGGCCGGCCCCATTTGCCGTTTCCCTGATGTGGGTCAAGAGGCTGGCCATCAATGCCTCTCTGGGAGTGGCAGTTATTGGCCCAGTGTCTTCCCCTGCCGCAGGGAGGACAAAACCCCAACTGCGGAGCAGGGAGACTAGGAGCTGAACTTCCTTGTCCCCTTGAGGCAACCTGTTGCCAGAAATTCTTTGCAATATGGCCTGGCCTTCTGCAAGTGAAACAAGTCCATTTTTCTTTGCTCCCTGAATGGTCCCTTTGCAGAGACTCCTTCAATGCAGCAGCCAAAGTCACTCCCTGTAAGCTGCTACATGTTCCAGTTCCTATTAACATTTCAAGAGTGATAGGCACACCTTGTTGTTGATTTTTAGCTGCCTGTTTTTCACTAATTTCAGTCCAATTGGATTCCCACAGTAAATAATCTCCAGGGGAAAGACATGCCTTAGCCAATGTTTGCCAGTCTTGAGGAGGCAGAGCTTCACTAATTACAGTGTCAATCAAGCTCAAGACAAATGGAGAAGTGGGGCCATACATGGAGACAGAGGTTTTAAACTCCTTGAGGGTTTTAAAAGGAATGGCCTCGTGCACTCTCAGTATCTGCTCTGGGTTGGTAGGGTCTGGCCTTTCTAGGATCGGATACATTGAAAATCCTGTAATATCCTCTCCAGCTCGTCTTGCCTCCTGTAAGGTCAGCTGTAAAGGGGATAGTACCGGCGGCACAGCAGTTGTAGTTACTATCATATTTGGCTGTGTGCCAGTTTCTGGCCGTAAAGGCCGGGGGGTTAGGGTCGTTTTTTCAAAACTGTGAGCAAGATCTTCCTCATCATCTAAATCATCTCGCTCATGGTAATGTTTGTATCCCCTTTTCTCAATCTCTGGCTTCCGCTCATATTTAGGAGGTAAATACTTGTTAGGCCGACTCTTAAGAGCAGCGGCAGGAGCGGCAGCGGGTGAAGGGGGGGAAGGTAGGGGGAAGGAGGAGGAGGAGGAGGAGGAGGAGGAGGAGGAGGAGGAGGAAGAGTCTCCTTTCCGAGACTCTGAATTACCCATGTTTATACCCGGTTATTCAAGTGAATTCACAATTCACAACACACAATACACTTCCCAAAAACTTACCTTATTCTGCGCGCACGTCGTGGAAGTGACCCCCTCGCCTATTTTCCCTCCGTACTCAGGTCCCTGTTTCAGGCGCCAAATGTGGTGGGGTATTTCTTCCTTTTCCGCGTCCCGCACGGAAAGGGAGAAAGACAGGTTCCTGAGTGGAGGAGCTGGGGGTTAAGAAATTAGAAAAAGAAAGAGGCAAGAGACAGAAATAGATTCAAGCTGGGTGCCGGGTGGCTTCCTGTCCTCTGATAGAGAGACAGTCACACTCACCTCAAACAACACAGCATATTTATTGGTTTCCAAAAGGGATTTTATGATAAAAAGGAGTTTCAGGTGTGCCCAAATCCTATTCATCAGGATCTGAGTAAGCTCCTTATTTTGGGTGGGTCAAGGTCCTTTTTGTTCCTCATTCCAAGTACATGGAATCAGTACTGATAACAGGATTCTGCCAGTGCCCTTGGGCTCAGCTGAATAAGAATTAAAAAAGTATCCATGTGCCTTCCCAGACGGCCCTCTACAAAAAAGTGTATATAATCTAGATGTTCATCCTATCTAATAAATTGACCATCACTCCAACACACAAGATGGCCACCACAAGATGGCCAGCAGGGGAGGGCAATTGGAAGGGACCAGGCCTGCAAGGGAAGGCAGTTGTGGGCGATCCTCGCCAGGAGGGGAGAGCAGTTGCGGGGGGACCAGGCCTGCAAGGGAGGGCAGTTGGGGGTGATCAAGCCTGCAGGGGAGGGCAGTTAGGGGTGACCAGGCTGGCAGAGGAGGGAAGTTGGGGGCAACCGGGCCTGCAGGGAAGGGCAGTTGAGGGGGACCCAGGCCTGCAGGGGAGAGCAGTTGGGAGGGACCAGGCCTGAAGGGGAGGGCAGTTAGGGGTGACCAGGCCTTCAGGGGAGGGCAGTTAGGGGCAATCAGGCTGGCAGGGGAACAGTTAGGCATCAATCAGGCTGGCAGGGTAGTGGTTAGAGGGTGATCAGGCTGGCAGACAGAAGCGGTTAGGGGCAATCAGGAAGGCAGGCGGGCGAGCAGTTGGGAGCCAGCAGTCCTGGATTGTGAGAGGGATCCCAGATTGGAGAGGGTGCAGGCTGGGCTGAGGGACAACCCCCCCCCCCCCGGTGCACGAATTTCATGCACCGGGCCTCTAGTCAACTAATAAATGGATAAGTAAAATGTGGTATATTCATATGTTTCAGGGGTTCTCAAGACCACCCCTATATTCAGTAATTCATCAAGATTGACTTGGCATACATTAATTCTTACTAGTTTGGAATACTTAATTGTTATAAACATAATATAAATGATCTTGTTAAATTTTTCCACAGAAGTCCAAGCTAGGGAAAAACACCTGAACACAACATTGCAGTGTTGCCTACATAAAAGAACACAGGCTGTTGAGCCAGACAGGTTCGAATCCTGACTACCAGGGCAAGACATTGGACGAGTTCTCTCTCCTTGTAGAGGCTTTCGTCAACATATAGTTATTGAGCAGTTACTCCATACTTTCTAAACTGGATTTCTGTCATCAGGGTTATTGTCAGAATTAAGTAGGTTAACAGGTAAATATATTTAGCGCTGTTCCTATCCCCCAAAACATGCTACCCAGAGCCTTGAAATGTAAAGGGAACTCTGGATGAGGGGACCCTGGAGTCATTGACATTCAGAGTTCTAGCAGATCGGTGAAGAAATAATTACAGCTTACACAAGGAATGGGGTCTGAAGGATAGTCTCTAAGAACCAGAGACATTTGGTATGTTGAATTTTCTTAAATGATCTGTTTTATGGTATAAGATTTCTGAAGTTAGAATACAGCTTAAAATATTACATGTAAATTTAATACAGTATTCATGTTATGGCTATTATTTTCTTTTTAATTTTATTGCATTGTAATCAGCGATTAGGCCTAGTTTCTGTTTTTCAAAATGTGTAATTTCTTTGTGGCTTAAAATGAAATCATTTTTATAACTATTTCTTTTAATCAAGCTTGCTTATTGTATTACTCAAATCGCCAATGGCCTTATTTTTTTAAATTGATTTATTAATTTTTCTGAGAAAAATCTATTAATCTATCACCAATCGGCTGCCCCCTGCATTCCCCACACCAGAGACTGAGTATTAGTATAAGATGGGATATTAGTATAAAATATTCCACATTATCTCTTTTATTTATTTTTACCTTAAATTCAGTTTTCTCTGTTATCAGTATTGTTAGTATTGTAATGCTGTATATTTTCTGATGTCAATATTTTTAACCTTCATATATCTTTTTTTAGGGTATATCTCTTATGAATGGCATATCCCACATTTGTCTCTATTTTCCCCATTCTGTATTTTATCAGATAATTTTAATTCATTCACACTGTGATTATTGTTATATTTGAACTTATTCTAGCCACTTGATTTTGTACTTACAATTTATCAGGCCTTAGTTGCTTCTAATCAATACAATACAACAAAGGTGATGAGATGTCACAGTCATGATTACCTTACTTGCATAAGACTCTTGTTATCAACTCATCCAAATATTCTTTTTGCTGGCATAAAGAATCCAAGTGGACCATTTAGATTAGTGAGGTAGCCAAAGCATTGGATATGTAATATCCCCCCCACACACAAATAATAGTTTTAGGTTAAAAAAAAACACAACACACTTGTGTTTGTACCCCACAGTGTTATTTTGTTGGTGGTAAATTGGCCAAACCTAAGTATGCATCAGTGGGGTAGCAAATGTATTATGGTACAGCTATATGATGATTTATAGCCATGAATAAAATCTTGCTTTAAAAAAACGAAATCACAGAACCCCATAATGTCAGAATGGACTAGAATGCTATGTTTCCAATGAATAAAAGGTCTAGTGTGAGAGGAAAACAACAAATAAAAAATAGTTTTCCCCCTGTACATCTACCTAAATTATAGTAGGAAATAAATTTTTGAACTTATTTCACTAAATTGTTATCAGAAAATAAAAACTAAAGCATTAACAAATAAAGATTATATATATTTTATATATTTTTTAAATCTGCCACTGTAATTTCTTTTTATGACCATAATTTCTACCAAATCAAATTTCCCAGCTTTAATTTTACATATGTAAATTTTGTCAAAAGATTTTGTTCTTCAGTTTTTTAAAAAAATATATGTTTTTTTATTGATTTCAGAGAGGAAGGGAGAGGGAGAGAGAGATAGAAACATCAATGACAGGAGGGAATCATTGATTGGCTGCCCCACACTGAGAATTGAGCCCGTATCCAGGCATACGTTCTTAACTGTAATCGAACCTGGGACCCTTCAGTCCGTAGGCCGACGCTCTACCTATCCACTGAGCCAAACCAGCCAGGGCTGTTCTTCAGTTTTTACTTAGTAAAAATTTTTCTTTTATCAGTTGAAAGTTTTGTTTTTTAGTTAATTATTTCTAAGCTTTTCTGGGTTAATACTTAAGTTTTTATCGATAGAAAAAGATGTGATTTAAAAAAAATAAAATGTGTGTCACTAATTTTACTGAGCAGTTTTAGGTGAAATCATTTTTATTTGATGTAATTCACAACTAATATTCATTTTGAATTTGAAAAAAATGCTGATAATTTGTGTTTCTTTCTTAGAAAATCTGTGAGAAAATTATGAGCAATACCTTTCAATCATTCGGGATACTTTCTTTGTACTAGATGGTCTCACATTTGGCCAATCTAATTTTTCCACATAGTTAGGCCAGTTTCTTCTCTCTCTCTCTCTCTCTCTCTCTCTCTCTCTCTCTCTCTCTCTCTCTCTCTTTCTCTCTTTTTCTTTTTTTTTTTGTTCATCCTCATCTGAGGATATTTTTTCCACTGATTTTAGAGAAAGTGAGAGGGAGGGGGAGAGAGAGAAACATTGATGTGGGAGAGATACTAGTACATCGATTCGCTGTCTCCTGCATGTGCTCCAACAAGGCTGGGGATCCAGCCTGCAATTGAGGTACATGCCCTTGAGTGGAATTGAACCTGGGACCCTTTAGTCCACAGGCTGAGGCTTTAAGCACTCAGAAAAACCGGCTAGGGCTAGGTCAGTTTCTATATAATAACTGTTCATACTATGACTAATACAAAGAACAAATAATCTTATATAATAAAAGCCTAGTATGCTAAGTGTCCAGTCGACTGGTCGGCCATTCAGCCAATCAAAGTGTAATATGCTGCCGAAACCGGTTTGGCTCAGTGGATAGAGCGTCAGCCTGCAGACTGAAGGGTCCCGGGTTCGATTCCGGTCAAAGGCATGTACATTGGTTGCGGGCACATCCCCAGTGGGAGGTGTGCAGGAGGCAGCTGATCGATGTTTCTCTCACATCGATGTTTCTAGCTCTCTATCCCTCTCTCCTCCTCTCTGTAAAATATCAATAAAATATATTTTTAAAAAAAAAGTGTAATATGCTAATTTTATATGCTAAGGCTGCTCAACCACTCGCTATGATGTCCACTGACCACCAGG
Organism: Plecotus auritus; assembly: GCF_963455305.1. Lineage (NCBI taxonomy): Eukaryota > Metazoa > Chordata > Mammalia > Chiroptera > Vespertilionidae > Plecotus > Plecotus auritus. The sequence goes on along the minus strand of NC_137770.1, from coordinate 193,055,496 downwards.
GGGCAGACGCTCCAACTGGTAGGTTAGCTTGCTGCTGGGGTCCGGGTGAATGGGACTGAACAAGATGGGCTGGCCAACTTCCTGCGTCCCACCCCAGCCCCAATCGTGCACTGGTGGGGTCCCTCAGCCTGGCCTCTGCCCTCTCACAATCCAGGACCCCTCAGGGGATGTTGGAGAGCTGGTTTTGGCCCGATCCCCCAGACCAGGCCAAGGGACCCCACTGGTGCACAAATTCATGCTCTGGGCCTCTAGTAGTATATAAAATATTCTGAATGGCCAAAAGGACAGTGTCAAAATATACTGCTTCAGTAACAAACTTATAAGGTAAATAATAAAATTTATTTTCGGCACTAACTAGTTCAGTCATATTAACATGTAAAGAAAGCACAGCCCTGCCTGCGTGGCTCCTTGGTTGAGCATTGACCTGTGAACAAGGAGGTCACGTTTCGATTCCAGATCAGAGCATATGCCCAGGTTGCAGGCTTGAAGGGGGGCGTGCAGGAGATAGCCAATCAGTGATTCTCTCTCATCGTTGATGTATCTGTTTCTTTCTTCCTCTCCCTTTCTCTCTGAAAGCAATAAAAAAAAGTGTATGCCCTAGCCTGCTTGGCTCAGTGGATAGAGCGTCGGTCTGCAGACCGAAGGGTCCCAGGTTCAATTCCAGCCAAGGGCACATGCCTGGGTTGCGGGCTCGATCCCCAGTGGGGGGCGTGCAGGAGGCAGCCAATCAATGATTCTCTCTCATCATTGATGTTTCTATCTCTCTCTCCTTCTCCCTTCCTCTCTAAAATTAATAAAGAAATACATTTTTTTTTTAAAGTATACACACACACACACTAGAGGCTCGGTGCACGAAATTCGTGCACGGGGGGGCTGGCCTCAGCCCAGCCTGCACCCTCTGCAATCTGGGACCCCTCGAGGGATGTCCAACTGCCCGTTTAGAACCGATCCTGGTGGGATCGGGCCTAAACGGGCAGTCGGACATCCCTCTCACAATCCAGGACTGCTGGCTCCCAACTGCTCGCCTGCCTGCCTTCCTGATTGCCCCTAACTGCTTCTGCCTGCCAGCCTGATCACCCCCTAACCACTCCCATGCCAGCCTGATTGATGTCTAACTGCTCCCCTGCCAGCCTGTTTGCCCCCAACTTCCCTCTTCTGCCAGCCTGGTCACCCCTAACTGCCCTCCTCTGCAGGCTTGATTGCCCCCAACTGCCCTCCCTTGCAGGTTTGATCGCCCCCAACTGCCCTCCCTTGCAGGCCTAATCCCTCCCAACTGGGGATCGAGCCCACAACCCAGGCATGTGCCCTGACCAGGAATTGAACTGTGATCTCCTGGTTCATGAGTCGATGCTCAACCACCAAGCCACACTGGCTGGTCTGTTTTGCACTATTTCCTCCCATTCTGTGGGTTGTCTTTTTACTTATTTCATGGTGTCTTTTTGAAGCATAAGCATCTTTAATTTTGATGAAATACAGTTTATCAATCTTTTTTTCTTTTGCACTTGTGCTTTGGAAAGCGTTAGGCCTAATCCAAGGTCACAAACAGTTACTCCTATGCTTCAGTGTTTTCTTCTAAGGTTTTTATACTTTGAGCTATTACATTTAGATCTTTCATCCATTTGCAGATACTTTTTGTATATGTTATGAGGTAGGTGTCCAACTTTATTTTTTTGCATGTGGCTATCACATTGTTTCAACACTGTTGGAAATACTATTCTTCTTCCATTGAATTGTGTTGGCAACCTTATCAAAATTCAATTGATCTTAAATGTAATGATTTATTTATGGTCCCTCAACTCTATTCCATTGATCTATATATCTGTCTTTATGCCAGTAAAATGCTATCTTTTTTTTTTTTTAAATATATTTTATTGATATTTCACAGAGAGGAAGAGAGAGGGATAGAGAGCTAGAAACATCGATGAGAGAGAAACATCGATCAGCTGCCTCCTGCACATCTCCCACTGGGGATGTGCCCGCAACCAAGGTACATGCCCTTGACCGGAATCGAACCTGGGACCTTTCAGTCCGCAGGCCGACACTCTATCCACTGAGCCAAACCGGTTTTGGCTAAAATGCTATCTTGATTACTGTCTTCCAACTTTAGTTGTTCTTTTTCCCCCTAAGGTTGGTTATTCTGGGTCTGTTATATTTCCCAAAGTAATTTTAAACATGTTTATTTTTTATTTGTATTTTTACATTCAATATTATTCTATATTATTTTCAGATTTATAACATAGTGGTCAGAAAATTGTGTACTTTATAGAGTGGTCTCCCCCACCCCCGCTGTTTCAAGTACCCACCTGGCCCCATACATAGTTATTATGACATTGACTATTCCCTATGCTGTAATTTACATATTTCCATAATAATTTCAAGGTTAGCTTGTCAATATCAGCAGTGTCTAGCTGAGGGTTTGATAGTGATTACATTCAATCTGTAGATCAACTTAGGGTCTGTTGCCATTTTAACATTAGGCCCAACCCATGAACATGAGCTATATTTCCACTTACTTAGGTTTTATTTATTTCAACCATATTTTATAGTTAACTATTTTTAAAGTCGTACATTTATTTTGTTAAATTCCTAAGCATTTCATTCTTTTTGAGGCTATTGTAAAAAGAATTTTCTTAATTTCATTTTTGGATTGTTCATTGCTCGTGTATAGAAATAAAATTGATTTTTGTATTTTGATCTTATACCCTGCAGCCTTGCTGCATTCAATTATTCTAACATTTTTGTGGATTCTTTACTATTTTCTATATACAATACAATCTCATCTAAATAGTGATAGTTTTATACTTCTTCCTTTTCAATCTAGATACCTTTCATTTCTCTTTCTTGCCTAACTGGGCTGGCTAGAACCTTCAGTACTTTGTTGATCAGAAGTTACAGTTTTTATCAGGTTAAGGAATTTCCCTTCTATATTAGTTTTGTCAGGCTGCCATAACCAAATACTGAAAACTGGATGGTTTAAACAATAGACATTTATTTTTTCACAGTTCTGGAAGCCAGAAGGCCAAGATCAAGGTGCCAGCAGGATTAGATTCTGGTGAGGCCTCTTTTTCTGACTTACTAATGGCCTCTTTCTTGCTGTGTCTTGACATGAACCTTTACTTGGTGTATGTGTGTAGGTAGAGAATGAGCTCTGATGTCTTTTTCTTTTCTTATAAGGACACCAGTTCTATCAGATTAGGGTCTTACCCTATTACTTCATTTAACCTTAATTACCTCCTTAAAAGCCCTAGTTCCAAATAAGTCACATTTGGGGTTAGGGCTTTAATATATTAATTGGGGAGGGCACAATTTAGTCCATAATAATTTTTATTCCTAGTTAGTTGAATGTTTTTTTTTTTAAAATATTTTATTTATTTTTTACAGAGAGGAAGGGAAAGGGATAGAGAGTTAGAAACATCGATGAGAGAGAAACATCGATCAGCTGCCTCCTGCACACCCCACACTGGGTATGTGCCTGCAACCAAGGTACATGCCCTTGACCGGAATCAAACCTGGGACCTTTCAGTCCGCAGGCCGACGCTCTATCCACTGAGCCAAACCAGTTAGAGCTTTGTGGGGATTTTTAAATCATTAAAAGGTGTTGGATTTTGTCAAATAGTTTTTCTGTATCTATTCAGGTTATGTGGTTTTTGTTCTTTAATATATTAACATATGGTATGTTACATTGTGATTGATTTTTAGATGTTAAAACCAACCTTGCATTCCTGGGATAAATTCCACTCAGTCATAGTGTATACTGATCCTTTCTATATGTTGCTGGATTTTGTTTCCTGGATTTTTTTTTTTCTTTTTTTAAGTATCTCTGTGCCCTAACCAGGTAGCTCCGTTGGTTAGAGTGGCATCCCAATAGGCCAAGGTCATGGGTTCAATCCCTGGTCAGGGCACCTACAAGAATCAACCAATGAATGTATACATAAATGGAACAACAAATCAATGTTTCTCTCTTCCTCTCACCTTGGTACCCCTTCCTCTCTCTCTCTCTCTCAAATAAATAAAATTTGAAAAATTAGGTATTTGTGTGTATATATTCCTAAGAATATTGGTCTGCATTTTTCTTGTTTTATCTTTGTCAGATTTTGATAACAGGGTAATACTGGCCTCATAGAATGAGTTGAGACATGTTCCCTTCTCTTTTGTTTTTTGGAAAAGTTTGTGAAGGATTGGTGTTAATTCTTTAAATGTTTTGTTAAAATTCACCAGTGAAGCATCTAGCCCTGGGTTTTTCTTTATGGAAAGTTTTTTTTAAATTAATTTAATCTCTTTACTTGTTCAGTTGTTTTATTTCTTGTTGAGATAGTTTCAGTAGTTTTTATCTTTCTAGGACTTTGCCTATTTCACCTCGGTTATCTAATTTGTTGGTATACAAAAGTTTATTGTATTCCCTTATGGGGAAGTTACAGTGTCACAAAGCTCACTGTTGTGAGGTTGTCATTTAAAAAAAAATGCTTCTTGGATTGTTGCAAGACTTTATAGAATTCTGAAAAAATTGATTTTGACAATTTTTGTCACTATTCTCATTGATTTAATAGAGAATGAATCCACTAAATCAATTTGATTCACTAGCTCCTGCCTCATAGTGTAATTATAGAATTCCAACTGATATAGCTGAAATCACATATTTGTGCTCTGTTAGTAATTACCCAGTTAACTGCCACACATTCAAAATGGAAACCATCCCCACACGCCAAGATATTTTGAATTTAATTTTAAGAAATCAATTAGTAATGAATATTATAAAAATATTACAATTCGGGTGTTCTTGAATATTTTCAGCTGAAAATTCTCACGAAAAATTATTTGAAAATTGGTCAGGGCTGCCACTTAGGGAAAACATTTTTTTTTTTTTTTTTGGCTTGGCTGGTAGGGAAGGTCCACCCTTGGGTCTACAGACACTTATGGCATACAATGGGGTAAGGGAGCTTGGGAAAGTGATTTTTACATTTCCATGTGTCAGAAAACAATCTTTGTAGAAACAATTAGAAATCAAGGGTGAAGAAATGATTTTCATCCAAGCATTTGAGGCCCCATTCCTTTCTAGGACTATCTTAAATTCTGAGATTGAGGTTCCCTTAACCACGTAGGTGAGGAACCTGGATTATCTCGTTTTAAGAGTGTTGCCCTTTGGAAGCCCTTTTATGGAGCAATTGGGCTATCAGAGTCTGCACCTGGGGTGGTTGGAACTACACTCTGACTTCCATGTCCTTTGTCCCACAAGGCCATCAAAACCCAGCTTTGAGCAGTACTCTTGCTTTTCTAGGTTTTAAGCTCACAGGCATCCTCAAACTATGGCCCATGGGCCACATGCGGCCCGCCGAGGACATTTATCCAGCCCACCAGGTGCCGCTGCCTGTCCTGCTTAGCAGCCAACTCGTCCCCGGCCCGCAGTGCGCATAGGAATTTGTTCATAGTTTTTTTTTTAAACTATAGTCCGGCCCTCCAACGGTCTGAGGGACAGTGAACTGGCCCCCTGTTTAAAAAGTTTGAGGACCCAAGATTTTAGCGAGGTGAATTTCCCTTTTCTTCTTTCCCTTTCCTTTCCTTTCTTTCTTTCTTCCTTCCTTTTCTTTTTTCTTTGTTTCCTTCTCTCCTCTCTCTCTCTCTCTCTCTCTCTCTCTCTCTCTCTCTCTCTCTCGAAGTTTTTTTTTTTTTTTTTTTTTAAAGAGAACTTAAGGAAGATTTAATTTTTCAATTACACTTTACATTCAATATTATTCTGTATTTGTTTCAGGGCTCTTTAGTTTTTCTAGAGAAGATTTAAAATTTTTTTTCATCCTGCTTGTCTTCAGAAGGATTAGTTTGATTACTCAGGCCATCCATATTTGCTGAAAGTAGAAGTAAAAATACCTTTTGAAAAATTGTATATCTTTTATCTTATGTAGGTGTATGTGTACACCTGAGTATGTACTCTTACACTATATGTAGGACTCTGCTAATGCACAGAAGCGAATATGTAACATGAAATAAAAACAGAATATGATCTTAGGAGCAATTTATGGAATAATGAATTTGAGAACCTTTGACATCTTCATGTAATGCTTTATCCCCTTTCTTATGGCAACAAATGGAGTTCAATAAACTGACCATGGTTAAGTTATACTAAGAGTTTGTATACCTTCTCTAGAACTGTCAAGAGAATAGTAATTAATGCCTGTGTATTTCCTAGTTAAGAGTGCTTGTTTGTTTCTGTGAAAGGCACAAATTTGACACTTGGTATCCTTTTTATTTTAATCCTCACCCAAGGATGCATTTATATTGATTTTAGAGAGAAGAAGAAGGGAGAGAGAGCACGAAGCATCAGTTGCCTCCCTTACACGAGATCGAACCTATAATCTAGGTATGTGACCTGACTGGAAATTGAACCTGGAACCTTTTGGTATATGGGACACCACTCCAACCAGCTGAGCCGCCTGGCCAGGGCCCCCTTGGTATCCTTAATGAATAAAAGAATTTCACTTCGCCCTGACCGGTTTGGCCCAGTGGATAGAGCGTCGGCCTGCGGACTGAAAGGTCCCGGGTTCAATTCCAGTCAAGGGCATGTACCTTGGTTGCGGGCACATTCCCAGTGGGAGGTGTGCAGGAGGCAGCTGATCGATGTTTCTCTCTCATCGATGTTTCTAGCTCTCTATCCCTCTCCCTTCCTCTCTGTAAAATATCAATAAAATATATTTAAAAAGAAAAAGAAAAAGAAAACAAGTATTAGTCTGGTAGTACTGTCGTTTGTGTTTTTTTTTAAATATATTTTTTATTGATTTCAGAGAGGAAGGGAGAGGGAGATATAGAAACATCAGTGATTAGAGAAATCATTGATTGGCTGCCTCCTGCATGCCCCCCACTGGGGACTGAGCCCACAACCTAGACACGTGCCCTTGACCCTTCAGTCTGCAGGCCGATGCTCTATCCACTGAGCCAAACCAGCCAGGGAAATACTGTGGTTAAGTGTGAATCAATGGCAACTCTGTGTCTGCCACCAACATCAAGATGACCCTCCTTTCTTGGGATTAAAAAAAAAAAAAAAAATAAGTCCCAGTCAGTAGAAAACCAGAAATGGAATGGTACATTTGAATTTTTCATTGTTTTGGATGGGAAATACAGGGAAAAAATAACCCTTTTGCTAGTGTCTAAAAACTATATTGGTGTCTAAAACATCATGCTAATAGCAACTAAAATAACTAAATAAAAATAAGAGAAGACCTAGGCCAGAGTAGAATTAGTTTTGATAGGCTCTAAGCCCTGTTAACATGGATTAGAACTAAAAATATATGATAAAAATGTTTTAAATGAGACAATAGGTATAATTTGTTCTATTCCAAATGCAAAATTTAGAAAGTTATATCCATACCACACGTATTTAAAAATATCACTTTTTCCAGATTATGAAAGCTTTTTCTCTTTATCTCCAACAATGTGGTATAGTTCTAAGTCCTAGAAGTTCCCCTGTCTGAGGGGTATACATTTTAAGACCCCCCAGTTGAGCCTGAAACTGTGGATAGCACCTAACCTGTATTTAAGTATGTTTTTCTACACATATGTATTTATGATGATGTTTAATGTATAAATTAGGCCTGGTAAGAGATTAACAATAACTAATGATAAAATAGCAGAATTATAACAATCTACTGTAACAAAAATTATGTAAATGTAATGTCTCAGCAACCTGGAATTCTTTAAAATATATTTTTATTGACTTTAGAGAGGAAGGGAGAGGGAGAGAAACATCAATGATGAGAATCATTGATCGGCTGCCTCCTGCATGCCAACTGGGGATTGAGCCCACAACTAGAATTGAACCCAGGCTGCCCTTGACTAGAATCAAACCCAGGACCCTCCAGTCCTAAGGCCAACGCTCTATCCATTGAGCCAAACCAGCTAGGGTTGAAATTTTTTTTCCCTTCACAATTTCACGCATTTGTTCTTGCTATAGATTTTAGCAAGCTCTGCATACAACTTTCTTTCCTTATTAAGTAGAACTTTCACCTTTTTACTTAAAGGAATTCTCAGCATCACAACTTTTGAGCTTTGGGGTCATTGTTAAGTAAAATGTTACTTGAACACGAGCACTGAAATACCATGACAGTTGATCCAATATATGAGATAGCTATTAAATATAATAGACAGGAAGTGTATACTGCCTGGACATGCTGGACAAAGGGATGATTCATATCTCAGGTGGGACAGAGCAGCACAGCTCGAGATTTTATCATACTACTCAGAATGGTGCACGATTTAAAACTTACATATTGTTTCTTTCTGGAGTTTTCCATTTAATATTTTTGGATCGTGGTCCACTGTGGTAACAAACTGTGGAAAGCAAAACTGCAGATAAGGCAACTACTGTAGTAATGAAAAGTCTTGGACTTATTTTCAAACTGTACGTCAGTCCCACCACCCTGAGATTATGATATGCCTTCCCAAGTGGTATACCTCTGAAATAAGTGCTAATAGAGTAAAACCAGAGATTAAACTGCTATTTAAAGTAATACGAATTAAATCTTCAGAATGTTCAGCTTTACCCCAGAATACCATTGTATTGTTCCGTTTATAAAAAGTGGTTGAGAAGTTAAATGTGAATTTTTATTGTTATTCAATCAAAAGTTGTTGCAATTCCACATCTAACTTAACTATTTCAAGACAAAAAAATGTAAAATCCCAACCAATCCTAAAAGAACAGCCCATATTTTTATGGCTAATACACTTTTGAATGACAATATGAAAGGTAAAGTTGCATGCTTTTGCTCAAAAAGTTGAGACCACAATAAATGACAGTTCTATTAGCTTGGCAAGTGTGAAGAGGAATCTTTATATAAGAGCCTAATGTGCAAATCGAATGGCGGAACAACCAGTTGCTATAAAACACTGACCACCAAGGGGCAGACACTCAATGCAGGAGCTGCCCCCAGGCCAGCCAAGGTGGGTGCCAGTGGAGGCCCCCCCCATCGTCCTCCTGAGGGAGGCCACAGGAGGCAGGGCCAGTGAGCGGGTGGCGCCAGGTTGGTGCCAGAGTGGGCCCCCTGATCACCCAGCTGGTTGCCCCAGATTGGCTCTGATAGCCAGCCAGGCCTAGGGACCCTACCCATGCACGAATTTTGTGGACCAGGCCTCTAGTGCTTTAACATCCCTTGATTTTGCTTAATGCTAGAATCAGTTCAAATGATAATCTCCTACAACTAAAAATTTATATATCTGCAGTGTTCTGAATTATCTTTTCAACTAGTGAAAGTTAGCATCTTGTGGTTGACATTCTATCAAATCTTGGTAGTGAATTTTTCAATGTCCCTATATTACAATTAATAAAGATTAGTGAAGGGTTTCCTCCCTGTCACCATTATAAAAAAGATACATGAAGAGAATGAAATAAAAGCTCAGCTTACCACCCTGGGTGGTCTTGAACAGTAGTTAGAATGTTGGCCCACACACCAAAGGGTCAGTTCGATTCCTGGTCAAGGGCACATACCTGGGTTGGAGGTTTGATCCCAGCCCTGGCTGGGGCACATGCAGGAGGCAACCAGTTGAGATATTTATCTCTCCCTCCCACTCATGGAGCCCTAGCCAGTTTGGCTCAGTGGATAGTGTGTTGGCCCTCAGACTGAAGGGTCTGGGTTTGATTCCAGTCAAAGACATGTATGTTTGCAGGCTTAATACCCATCACACATGGGAGGCAACCAATCAACTTGCCTCTCTCATATCGATGTTTCCCTCCCTTCCATTCTCTAAAAATCAATGAAAAAAATACCCTCAGGCGAGGACCAAAAAAGAAAACAAGTTTTGCTTACCCATGTTTAGCATCCCAATAGACATCTTAATTCTTAATATTCCTAACTTTATAAACATAGCTAGGAGACTATGGGACAGTAATGTTAATCAACAAAATTGCTAATAAGGTTAGGATGAGTAACACTACAACAGAATTTGATTAAAACAACTCAGGAAGCATATTTCAAAAAGATATACAAGCTAGTTGAGTATATTTATCATTAGGTACTTCAGAATTAACCCCAACTTGTCAAATCACTTTGCTTAGTTCTAAGTATTTCAGAATGAAACCTTAATACTAACTTTATTTACTCTTCATCTAGATGTGTCTGGAGCACTTAACCTTTAGCATACTTATTTCAAATTTATATGAGGCACTTATAGAGCCTAAAATCAGAATTAAGCATGGAGTCCAAAGCACCTTGGACAAGTGCAAAACACAAGGACATATACTCATTCCCCCTCCAATTCGTTGTAAAAGATCTTAATCATTTCTAGATGTAGTGTATTTCTTAAGTCATATATATTAAGACTTGATTGAAAAGTTTGGATTTTGTTTAAAAAGCCTTTATTCATTTTTGATCAGGGAAAGGACAATCTCAATGTCAACTTGTCACCTAATCATAAACTTCATCTTACAGGTTTCACTGCCCTAAAGACACTGCACCTACTGACTGACAACATAACTTAAAATGAAAATATCCCTTCTGTTCTATGGGTGTACGTTTAAACAGAATCCCTTGCAATAGCCAACACTGGGACTTGGCCTAGGTGTAAGGTCAAAATAGGAAAACAGCAAAACAAGGCCTAGAGTTTTGCAACTTGATAGCCCAGCAAATACAAACATCATATGAACAAAGTTGCACCAAATAAAAAACGGCAGGTTCATCAGCATAAGTTTACACTTTAAGGTGAGGTCAACTATTCCACATATGAACATATCCCAACCCCCAATGGATAACATGGAACCATAAAAACAAAACTTAAAAAACCTTAAGTCCAGTAACTATACTTAACATAAAATTCAAAGCTTGGATTTACCCAGGAAATCCTCCCAAAATCTAGAGCTAAAGCTTTTTAATAATGCATCAAGATTGGTCTGACATGACTTGGTCACACTTAGATTTGCATTATAACAACACTCATAGTTTCCCCACTATTTCTTCCTGTCTGAATATGGCTATGCGTAGCTACTTGGCCCATGCACTAACTGCATTAAAAAAACGAGCTACTAACATGGCTTTTTCTAAGAGTTCACACCACATTAACACCCAATATAGCTTCCTAAGAATGCCGCCCCCCCCACAAGAAAACAATTGTTTGCTGCTTACTGTGACATACCAACTAAAACTAATTCAGTCACTACCTTTAAATACCTTATTTTAACTTTCGCTCGTTTTAATAACCTATCTGCCAAAATATTTGTGATAATGTAACTATTTTTGATAGCTTCAAACTATAAGTCCCACTAGTTCAACAGTGCTTTATTCCTGGGTACATCTGGACTTTTTTATTAAGAGAACAATTAAAGTCATGGTATTATTACTCAAAGGTCTTTCTAACAAACCACTTAAGTTAAAATATTTAACAAGTCACAACAAATGGCTTTCCAGAGACAGGAACAAAGCAAAATCTTTCCCATTCATAAAAGGAGCAACCAACATGCTTTGTGCCATTAAAGGGGTACTCTTCTTCAGAGCATAATCATTGGAAGACTCATGGTCTACTAGAAAGCTTCCACTTATCACAACACTATGACATGGATACTTCCATGACAAGGTCTCCAGATACACATAGAGGAAACATTTTGAAATGTGGTGAAAGCCTGTTAACAGGGAAATGAAGAGTGGGAGCATAGGATACAGCTAACAAAAATGGGAACAGGGTGACACTGTAGCTGGCTGTTCACAAGGGCCACAGTTTCTCCTTACAGACCAATACTCCTTACAAAATAAACTGTGCCTTAATTATTGCTTATTTAAAATCACCCTTTTTTACAGAGCTATTTAGTACCTGACGCAGAAAAACAATCACATAAGGAAGCATTTATTTGAGGTTTAACATGAAATCATACAAATAAAATTTGTATAAACACAAATCCACATTGAATCATAACACAGATAGCAAAAGACAAAGTAAAAACAAAAGAAAACTAATTGGCGGCTATATACAGTTGGACACGGTTGTGTCTTATACACTAGAAAGTCTTTTACAAAATAATCATCTTAGAGCAAGAGAAGACCAATCAATCTTCAATGTCGTCCTGCCAGATGGGTTACTTTAGCAATCTCCTCCTAAAAACAAAAACAAAATAGCAATTAGATTTGTGCAACTCTGACAAGCTTTCAAAGGTCCACTTTCATGAATTGTTTTAAGTCCTCACTTTATTCTTTTCTTCAATAATTAAAGATCACATGCATATTCATTGGCAAATGTGGTTTGGGTAGTTAGGAAATTCACCCGGTTTCCCAAATGACACCAAATTTAAATCTGTTTAGAAAAGAATCTGGGAATATAACTTTCCCATATCCACAGGTTGAACTGTGCTAGATTAGTCTACTAGAAGTATCTCTAGTAAACCAAGTAAAATGACTTTATGACATACATTTTAATAAGATTATTGTATTTCAAGGAAAATTGTTGTGTGCATATGATCTTTAATTTATATCCCAGATTTTAAAGTTCTTGTTTTGGTTTGTAGATTTCACTATTAGCTATAAAAAGAAAAAGCAAGCATTAAATCTTAAAGAATGAACACTTAAAATGAGGCTCCACAATTGAAATACAACACTAAACAGAAGACCAAAATGAGTAAGCTGTAAAAAGGCATTTATGTACTTTAACTCCTGTAAAAAACCATTTAAGTTAAGTTTAGACACTTAATCTCCAAAAAGATTAAAAAAGAAGCCAAAGTCTGAAGTTTTCCACTTTAATCTTTACGCTGGTACATGAAGTTGGAAGAGACCATACCACAGGACAGCGTTTTCTGGTGTATGCCTTGCGCTCTGCCCGCAACGTGCGACCCCCAGAGATAGACGTGGTCAGGGTGACACACGGCCTGCAATGAAGTTCCCGCTGGCGGGTACAAACAAGGTATAATGTCAGAGTTAGAAGACAACATTTGTGTTTTCCTTAAGTTTGTACCCATTTCAGTACTTTACCTGTTAATAGTTCTAAAAAATGTTTAATTATTCCTCTAGATCACCTGGTACACAAAGCAAACAGAAAAACTTTTAAGTTTTTCTGTAATACTAAAGAAAGTGAAGTGAAACTTTAAAGTTAAAGATCTATAGACACTTTAGGCAAAACAGGCTCATAAAGCAATTAAAATTTAACAACTTAGTAAAAAAAAAGGCTATACAATATTTTTTACTTGTTTTTATTTTGTCTATTGATCTTTAAATTAAATTAGACATTTCCACTGGTGTCTCATACTCTTATACACACCTGTTTTCTCCAATGTCCTCGTTTAGTATGGCTGATAATTGTTTTGGTGATTGCCGCCCCCTCGAGACGCCTTGCCATAAGTGCTCTGTTGGCCTATTTCATAAGACAAAAAATCGTATCAAGATAGTTCTTACGAAATGATTTCATTATATAAGTATACTTAAAAATTAAATGTATAAAACTACATGTCATATGTGAAACAAGATTGTAACAGCCATTATAAACTAGTCATATATCACATATTCTTGAACATTTATAACCAGAACTTTTATATTAGTAAAATCACTCTACAACTATTAATTGCCTTGTAAACATAACTCCAAGCATTTCAATAAAAGGGAAACCCACACAATTTTAGAATGGGGATTATAATTTAACCATGAATTTTAATACCATTGGTTATAAAATTAAGTTAAATATTCTTACCACTGTAGTCTGCATATCCCTGTCCATATCCATAGTTTCCATAGTTATACCCAGTATAATCATAGCCGCCATAGCCACTATAGTTTTGATCACCACCATAGGCACTATTGTAATTTCCATATCCTTGATCATAATAGTTATTAAATCCTTGGTTCCAGTTTTGGCCCTGACCTGAAACAATGCAGTGATTGTTAGGAAACAACTTTTGGACTCTCCCTCCCCAATCCTAACATAAAATGATGCATTCTGTCTCTTACTCTGCAAATCTTAAGCAGAAAGGGTATGTACACATTGCTATCTGACTGAAAATTACAAAAAGAGGGCAGAAAGCCCACTTGTGCTAGTATCATGCTTCCTAAACTGAATGGAAAACCAGGACAAAGGTGAAGAGAGGTAGACCATCTAACTTTAAAGCAAGAATTCCTAGGCCCTGGCCAGGTCGCTCAGTTGGTTAGAGCATCATCCCAACACGCCAAGGTTACAGGTTTGAACCGTCAGGGCACATACAAGAACCAAACAATGGATGAATAAATGTATGGAACCACAAACAGGTCAATGTTTTTCTCTCGTTCCAAAAATCAATTAAAGAAAAATTTAAAGCAAGAACTCCTCCCCAAGCAAACATATCACACCATGGTGTACAGTGTAATCTTCACTACATTTAATAGTATCATTTTTCCATCAGTGATGACACTGTCTCACAGTACCATTCTTGAAAAGGTGAAACCAGTAAACAATACAACCAAAACCTCACCCACTCAACTGAGCATTTCCCTGAAACAATTTATATCTGGCTTTACTTTCTCATGTCTTTACTTTTTCATATTTAGCAGTTTATAGCTTAAACAATTAACTCATTTCCCAAGAATTCTCACCTCGGCCTCGACCCCTAGTACCACCTCTTCCACCAGCTGCAGCACCTCTTCCTCCCTTTTGTTGTTGCTGTTGCTGCCTATATACCTCTTTGGGTTGGGCAACTTTGATTTCACACTATAGACAAATTTTAAAAAGCAAACAAGATTGATAAATCATTTCACTAATAAAAAGAAACTCAAAACCCTCATTTAATATAATTAAAATGGCTTTACCTTCCCAGAACCAATTTGATGATATCTGCTTTCTAACAATTTCTTTACTGGCTCCTCATCTGTATATGTGATAAAACAAAAACCTCTTCTTTCATTTGTTTTTGTATCCATGGGAAGTTCAATATTTTCAATCTGAAATTAAGAAGCACACTCAAGATCATCCAGTAATGGCAAAAGCTACCAAAAGGTCTTAGAATACCACAGGTCCTTTGCAAACTTCAACATAACATGATATTCTAATCAGATGACTACTATTAATGTTGCTTAATATCAACATCAAACTATGTGATTTCTCTTTTAAGTATACATTTAGAAGGGAGAGCAAAGCTTCCTTTATTTAAGATCCTCTCATACCCTACAGGTGCCACTAGTTAACAAGTCCAAACACTGACCATACCAAAACATTCATGTTTTCTACAAAATAAATTAGAAATTGGTTTGCATTACAGCACAGAAAGCAGTGATTCAAGTATGGTGACTGGAAGGACCCCAAGCAGTAATTTAATCCCATCCTCACCTGACATATGAATTCATTCTGTAAGAAGTGGGTCAGGGATGAATATTATATAAACACACATAAACAATCAAACAGCGCACCTCTCCAAAGGCTCCAAAATATTCTTTAATTTGTTCTTCTGAAGTATCTGGGCTCAAACCACCCACAAAAACCTTTTTGGGGGGTTCCTTTCCTTTTAAAGCTTTGGCCCTTTTGGGATCTATCAATTTGCCATCCAGTTTGTGTTCCTTCAGTTCCAAAACCTGGAAGACATATTTATTTAATCTGACAGCAATGTACAACCAATCCCCAAACAATTTGCAAAAGGCATACAAAAGTATCATCATGCAAAACACATTCCTACCTTATCAACACTAGCAGCATCTTTGAAAAGCACAAATCCAAATCCTCTTGATCGTCCAGTGACTGGATCTGTTTTAATTGTGCAGTCTACAACTTCCCCAAATCGAGACAAATATTCAGTCAGATCTTTCTTGCTTGTATCCCAGCTCAAACCTCCAATAAACATTTTACTAGAAATAAAAGTGTTTTTTTTAAAGGTTAGCAGCAGCCCAAACGATCACTTCAATTCAGGGGTTATGTTTAACTATGAAGTACGGGACGTTTAACCCCCAGTGCAAGTACTTTAACCCATGTTTTCAGATACTCATTATCAATAGACCACAAAGATTCCAAAGTTCCATCGAGGTCACTTAAAACACCTTACAGCTTGCTCTCCCACACTGCATAACGCAAAGTTTAAACGAGGACGAGGCCAACAAAATGTTAAACATTGTTCTACTTCAGAAAATCCAACTTCATAAACTAATCCCTCACAACTGAGGTCCCCTTCTTCCTCAGCTATCAAGCCAATGTTCCACCTAACGAACTCCTCATGATTTCTGGGGATCTGCGCACCAGCGCTCGCTGGCTCCTAAGCCAAGAGTTCTATAAACTCTCCCCAGGAAAACCGCGTGGGGCCCTAACAGACACAATGAAGAGGCGGCGGCAGCTGCAGCATGCGGCGCAGCGAGGCGGCCCCTCCCCCACGGCCCACGCGGCGCCTGCGCACTCGGGACCCGGACGCCGCCGCCCTCCGCCTCCAACCCCTCCGCCCTTCCCCCACTGCCGCGGGCCTCTCGAGTCATCCCCTCCGTCTCCTACTTTCCTCTTCTCTTCAAGCTAGTGGGGCCCCGCGGGCACGCGAGGAATCGACTCCGGGCAAGAATGTGGACAGCGCGGGGCTCTCGAGGAACGAAGGGCGCGCGCGGGGGGGAGAGGGGAGCAGCGTGCGGTACCCGTCATCCTGCTGATTCTTGCTCGCGTTGATCTTGGATCCCTCTGCGAACTCCTCCGTGTTGCTGTACTCGTTCACGTCCTCCATGGCGGCGGCGTTGTCAGCCGGCGGGTGCTGGCGCGCAGTTCGAGTCGCGGCAGCGGCGGCGGAGCGTTGTATGGAGCCGGATTTAAAATGGCGGCGGAAGAGGTCCGGGCGCCGCCTGCGCCCTCCCTTTATAGCCGCCCCGCCCGCCAATCGGGAGGGCTGCTGGGCGGTGACGTGGCGCGGGCCCCGGCGCGCCCCCTGCCGGGCAGTGCCGGCAGCAAGCGAAGGGAGCAGCGGCGCCAGCTGCCGCGGCCGCCAATGGGAGAGGCTGCGAGAGGCTAAAGTAGCGGGCGCGGAGGGGAACAATGGCGGCGGCACATGGGAGAGCCGGGGCGGGACCTCCATCGCGGCCCTCCGGTGAGGGGCGAGGTCGCGGGCTCGGGATGAGAGAAGCGTCGGAAGAGAAAAACGAAGGGGCGAGAAATCCTGGGTTCACAAATCCCGAGCAGCGCCGTCGCAGGGCCGAGTCCCTCTTGCCTGGAGAGCCTTTGTCTCTGGCGTCCGGTCCAGCCCACTCCTAGCAACAGCTGTCCACCCTGCCTTCCTCCGCCCTCGGTACCCCCGTGCGGAACTGCTGCGGCGGCTGCTACCGATGAGCTCCGCAGCCGGCCTGCTCCAGAAAAGGCGTCCTGCGCCCGGCGGATGAGGCGGCGAGCGCGCCTGCCGTCGCCGCGCGCAAGCGTGTTTGGTCCCCGCTCCGGCTGGAACCCGCCGACAGGAAGCGGCGCGGCGGCCCCTGCAGGCAGCGGCGCCTCTTCCGCTCCTGCTACCGGCGCGGGCCGAGAGGGGGCGGCGGGGCTGCCGAGCCAATCGGCCGTAACCACCGCAGTCAGACCCACCGGGACGCCGCGCGGCCTCTTTGGCTGACCGAGGACGGGAGGAGGGGCGCAGGCCCGGTTAGATTACAGTAAATATGCAAACGCGGCGGCGGCGGGCGGGGTGGGGGACTAGGTGTCGTAGAGGGCAGGGGGCACTCACGTCCCCGGCGCGCCACTCGCGGGGTTCCCGTCGGCACGTGCCCCGGCCTCTCCGGCTCGCCTAACCTGTCTGGTGGGAGCGCGTGCCCGCGCACTCGGCTCCCGCGCTTGCTTTGTTCCCGCCCCCGTGAGGCCCGACTTGACGGATGGGTCCGAGGCCCTCTGGCGGCCAGTCGGCATCGCTGCCTTCACTTTCCCCCGCCCCCTCAGAGCCCCTCCGGCCCGCCTCTTTCCCGACCCACGTGGTCTCGGCCTCCGGCCCTGGGCAGCTCCCTAGTTCAGGTCCCTTACTCGGTTTCCTTCTCCACTTTCAGTGGTGTGGAGGTGCCCTGTTCCCCTGTGCTTCAGACCGCACGTGGTTGACCGCCCCGAGGTTCTTGCGGAGCTTTCGGAAGCCCAGGACGGGTCTGGGGGTGCAGTCGGTGCCGCCCTCCCGTCCAGTAGGCCGATTTCCGCGGTAGCATCCGGTAGGGAAATGGTCGTGCTTTCGGTGCCAGCCGAAGTCACTGTGATCCTGTTAGATATCGAAGGTACCACAACCCCGATTGCTTTCGTGAAGGTGAGGGGCTAAAGAAGGCGGGGAAGTTTTAGTGCTTTAAAACAATTTTAAAGTATTGTGGACCTTGCACTAGAGACAGGAGAGGTAGGAGAGGCGGTGTGGCTTTATACCCACTGTGGGATGGAAGTAGAAAGGCTGCAGCGGATTGCGGGGTTGCTTGTTCTTATAGCACCATGTTACCCTACCCCGTCCCTGCCCTTGGTTAGATGCAGATGGGCGGGAAGGGATAGAGGTGGTGGCGGAAAAGGGCGGAGGAGGGAATGGTCCGATCCGCCGCTGCTGAGTGAGGCGAAGTGTGCTCCGCCTGCGGGGCAGGTGAGCGCTTGCTTTTTGCTTGATTCCACCTGGTGTGGCGGATATTGCAGGTATCCCTGATTTCTTGTGTTTTGTCCTATAACCTATTAATTTTATTAATATTAAATATTAATCGGATACAATATTAACTTGTTATACATTAATTTATCAGAATCAATGTTTCTAAAGTATTTTAATCCAAAAGTATGTCCAGAAGAACATTAGATCTATATGTTTATACTAATTATGCAAAAAAGGATTTCATTATTTAAATGCACTTTTGGGGAATGTTCTGTACATGTTGAACCAGCTTTATACTAAATACTAACTATTATAGAGCCTTTATATCATACACACCTACACACATATATGCTTTGTGAGTCTTCAAGAGAGCATTTCATAAATTTAGCAAAAATAGTTCTATCTTTTGAACACCTTTTACATTCTTCTTGAATCTCTGAACATGGAGCTTGGAAGTGGGGATTAGTCATAGTAGGTGTGTGAACTTGCACTATTTCCTGTGGCATATGAAAGGATACACAGTACTGTATACATGTGACTTGTACACTTGACTCATCCTCAGAAGTCTATATGTTCCCATTTTACTGATGGGAAACTAAGGCTCTGAAAAATTGAACAATATGCCTGGCATTTGAACCTGTATTATCTGGCTCAAAACTCATTTTCTATTGCTGCACTTGATATCTGAAAAGGGAACTGCCATTCTTGTTCTGACTTTGCTTGGCTGCTGTGTATGTTAAATGATACTGTTATATGAGAGCACTTTAAACAATATGAAGTACCATAAAGCATATTGTAACAAATTTCAGCTTACATTATTATAATGAGTCTTACTGTATTTGGGGGTTTGGTTCTACTCTCAGTGTATACTGTGAAAGTTGAGTATTATTAAAAATTGTCCTTGAAATATCCTTAGGAAGTCAGTCCTCTTTGAAGGCTGATTTCCATCTTTCAGTGTCATATGCAGCCATTTTTCCTTTAGGATTGAAATAATCCCTGCATCTTCCCTTGAGCACCAGAGAAAGTAGTTTGTTTATGATCAGGTGATGTAAGAGAGACTGGAGAAATGAAAGTGTCCCAGGGAATAGAACACCCTCATTTAGTGGAATGGCAGCAGATTGCCAGCACTGGTTATGGTTATGTTTCTCCCTCCCTCCCTTCCTCCTTTTTCTTTGTTTCTTTCGCTTTGCTGAGCAATTACAGTTGACTAGTTTAACTATATAAGGTAACACTAACAGTCCAGGTAGGATCTCTTAAAGAATTCCATAGAGCCCTAGTCGTTTTGGCTCAGTGGATAGAGAGAGCATCAGCCTACGGACTGAAGGGTCCCGGGTTCGATTCCGGTCAAGGGCACATGCCTGGATTGGGGGCTCTATCCCCAGTAGGGGGTGTGCAGGAGGCAGCGATCAATGATTCTCTCACATCATTTGATATTTCTCTCCCTCTTCCTTCCTCTCTAAAATCAATAAAAATACATTTTAAAAAAAACATTAAAAAAAAGAATTCCATAGAATGCTCCCAGTCTGGGAAGTGGTGTTCTGTGGACAGTCTGTTGCTGTATCAGTGCATGCCTCAGCCTTTAGACTCCAGGCAACAGCACACACTTGTTTTACTTACCAGCTATTATGTCTTTTTCACTGAATCATAGAATTGTCAAATTTCTAGAACAGGAAGGCCGGCTAACTCAGATTGTTTGGTGAGTGTTACAACCAGCTAATTAACTTCTTCCATGAGTTAATTGATGCCTGTAGGAATGGCCTGTGTGAGGATCATCACAACTTTGTGGGGACCATCACAACTTAGGGCAGAGCAGCAGTAGAACCCAGATTTCCATAGATGTTCTCAGTGCATCTGAGTCATCAAAGTCACCAGCCTTTCTCCTCACTGCAGGACATGTGCTCCTGGAATTTGTTTTGAGTTATTCACTCTGATCCTCTATAGTGGTGATCTCCCAACTTTTTTTGATCTTGTGCATCAGTAGAAATGGAACAGGCACTACCAGTCGAATTTATAAATTGTGTATACATATTTTACTATTACTAAGTTATAAATTGGGATTTAAAGATGAGATTAATAAGTATAGATAAATGTTATATTCCCTTACTCCATTGATTCATTTGCATGCCCCTGGGGTACATGCACCCCTTGGAGCCACCTCTTGATCTTTGTGGTGAGGTAATACTCATTTTCTAACTTTGTGCATTGCATTATTCTAATGTTTTTTGTTTGTATGCTATGAAATAATACTATCATCAGTCCCTGTGGTTATCCTGTCCGAAACCTACAACTACTGTTTGACTTTGGGGAAAATGGTCTGTAATTTGGTGGCTTTCTTGTTGCTACATGGTGAGTTGGAAGTAGTTATGTTCTGTGAAGTCACTGAGAACTATGTTAGCAAATACTGAATTATTGTCTGTAGAGAAAATACAAGGTTAGGTTCATTTGAATCTCTGGTCACAACATTTCCATCAACTGATCAACACATAACCTTGTTCTATGTGTTCTTAATTCATTAACATTGAACTCATAGCCAATGGCACTGTAACTTATGCTTTAACAAAGCTTATCCAGCATGTATTTTCTACAGAAGGCACATCAAACTTTCTTGCACTTAGGAACACTAGATAGTGCTTGGCCAATTTTAAACTGCACAATCACCAAAAAAGGCACAATATATAAAAAGTAGAGGCCCCTCGGCCTGGCCTGCGGGGATCAGTGGACCTCTGTGCTGCCGCAACCCAGCCTTACCCACCAGCTCGTCGGGCTCTGCCCACGGCGATCCCGCACAGCACAAAGTAGTGCGGGAAGTGGCAGGCGCTGGGGAGGAGCCCGAGCCCGGGCTGGCACTGCGCTGCTCCCGCTCATCCTGGGCCCGCTGTGCCTGCCGCTTGGGACTCTCCGGCGCACCGGGGGAGTGTCCGTGGGCAGTGGCAGCATCTGGCGCCCGTCTGTCACCTGAGCGGTACTTCCGCTGTGGGAGTGCACTGACCACCAGGGGGCAGCTCCTGCATTGAGCGTCTGCCCCCTGGTGGTCAGTGTGTATCATAGCCACGGGCCAGTTGTCCGGTTGCTTAGGCTTTTATATATATACTAGAAGCCCAGTGCACGAAAATTTGTGCATGGAGAGGGTGGAGTGTCCCTCAGCCCAGCCTGCCCCCTCTCACAGTCCAGGAGCCCTCAGGGGATGTCCTACTGACAGCTTAGGCCTGCTCCCCACTGCCAATCAGGGGAAGGCACCACCCCCATCACCCCCTCGCTGCTGCTGCCTCTAGCCTCCCTCTGCGGGAGGCAACCTGGCGACCAGGGGAAGGCGACGCCCCCATCACACCTCTGCTGCTGCCACTGCCAGCCATGCGGCTGCCTGAGCCTCGGCCCTCGCAGGCACCGCAGTTTGCCTGAGCCTCAGGTTGGCCCTGGGCAGCGGCAGCCGCCATCCGCAGCTTGCCTGAGCCTCAGGCAGCTGCTGTGGCTTTGTCCGGAAGGATAAAGCGTCAAGTCGCCGCCCACCTGCATGTGCTTTGCCGAGCATGCAGCCCCGCCCAGCCGCGCATATGCCTGCCGCTGCGCAGCCTTCTGCTGATCAGTCGTTATGGCGTGATGACCATTAGCATATTAGCTCTTTATTATATAGGATAGATAGATGTGGCACTAAATAGACTGAAAGGGACACATTTAAAATATGAGAGGTGAAATAAGGCAAAGCATTACCTTGTGTTAGGAATATATACATCTGGTGTTTCAAAATGATTTCTTTAAAGTTTTTACTTACTTTTAATGTATTTATTGGGTAACATTGGCTAATAAAATTATAGGTTTCAAGTGTACAATTCTGTAATACATCATCTGTATATTGTGTTGTGTGTTCACCACACCAAGTCAATTCTCCTTTCATCACCATTTATCATTCCCACCCCTTACTCTATTCTACCTTCCCCTTTCTCTCTGGTAATCAACATACTGTTGTCCATGTCTGAGTTTTGTTAGTTTTTTGCTTAATCTCTTCACCTTTTTCACCCAGCTCCCTCCCCTCTGACAACTGTCAATCTGTTCTCTATCAATTAATTTTTCTATTTTATTTGTTAGTTTATTTTGTTCATTAGATTCTGCATATGTGAAATTGTATGGTACTTATCTTTCTCTGACTATTTCACTTAGCATAATACTATCCAGGGACATCCATGCTGTTGCACAAGGTAAGATTTCCTTCTTTTTTTACTGCCGAGTAGTATTCCATTGCTTAAATGTAGCACAGCTTTTTTAGCCACTCATCTACTAATGGACATTTGGGATGCTTTCAAATCTTGGCTATAGTAAATATGCTGCAGTGAATATAGGGGTGGACATATTCTTTTAAATTCATGTTTTGGGTTTCTTTGGACATATTTCCAGAAGTAGAATTGCTGGGTCATAGGAGTTCCATTTTTAATTGCTTGAGGTAACTCCATACTGTTTTCCTCAGTGGTTGTGCGAATCTGTAAGCATTACCACCAACAGTACAAGAGGGTTCCCTTTTCTCAACATCCTCCCCAACACTTGTTTGTAAATTTATTGATGATAGCCATTCTGACAGGTGTGAATGATATGTCATTGTGGTTTTAATTTGCATTTCTCTGGTGAATAGTGACATTGAGCATCTTTTCATGTCTGTATGTCCTCTTTGGAGAAGTGTCCTTTGCCCATTTTTAAGTGGATTGTTTGTTGTTGTTGTTTTTGGTGTTGAGTTTTATAAATTCTTATATATTTTTTTAACATATATTTTTTCAGAGAGGTTGGGAGAGGGAGACATAGAAACATCAATGATGAGAGAGAATCATAGATTGACTGACTCCTGCATGACCCCTACTGGGGATTGAGCCCACAACCCGTGCATGTGCCCTGACCGGGAATTTAACAGTGACCTCCTGGTTCATAGTTCGATGCTCAACCACTGAACCACACTGGCCAGGTGTTCTACTTCACTGTGCAAAAACTTTTTAGATTGATAGATCCCCATTCATTTATTTTTTATTTTGTTTATCTTGCCCAGGGAGATATATCATTAAAAAATATTACTGTGAGAAATGTCTGAGGTTTTATAGCCTATATTTTCTTCTAGGATTTTTATGGTTTTGAGTTTAACATATAAGTCTTTAATCCACTTTGAGTTTATTTTTGTGTATGGTGTAAGAAGGTGGTCTGGATTCTTTTCTTTTCTTTTTTTTTTGCATGGATCTGCCCAATTTTCCCAGCATCATTTATTGAATAGACTATTTTTACACATTGTATATT
Source organism: Plecotus auritus (assembly GCF_963455305.1). NCBI lineage: Eukaryota > Metazoa > Chordata > Mammalia > Chiroptera > Vespertilionidae > Plecotus > Plecotus auritus. The sequence goes on along the minus strand of NC_137770.1, from coordinate 193,031,768 downwards.
CTTGCCTCCTTTGTCAAATATTAATTGAATTTATTTCTGGGCTCTCTATTCTGTTCCATTAATCTGTGTGTTTGGTTTTATGCCAGTAGCATGCTGTTTTAATTACTATGGCCTGGTAGTCTAGTTTGATAGCAGGTAGCATGATTCCTCCAACTTTGTTCTTTCTCAAGATTGCTGGGTCTTCTGTGGTTTCATATAAATTTTTGGAATATTTCTTCAAGATCTGTGAAATACACCATTGGTATCTTGATAGGAATTGCATTGAATCTGTAGATTTACTTGTTATAAACTTGCAAACATTGTAGAAGAGTATAACATAGAGAATGAAGGCCTCCCATATTCTCCTGAGATGACTGCTTAGGAGTTTGGCAAATAGTCCTTCTGATTTTTTTCCCTATGCATAAAGTCATTTAGATCCTTGAAAGAAATGTAATCAGATCAATCCCAAAATAGATACCAATTTTAATATATAACTCCTACTTTTTAAATGCATAGATAGGCCTTTATCTTACTCAGATAAACTTTTTAAGGCTATCCTATGATTAGCTCTGTAAAGTCCTACTTTGTCTGATGGTTCTTGAAATTTTCTATCCTTACAGCTCATCCCATGTCACCCTTTCACTAAAGAAAAAAAGTATTCTTTTTCCCTCAAAAGCTTATTTTTTAATAAAAATTTTTATACATTTATTAACTCATTTAATTTCCATATTGGTGTGGTGGAGGTGGAAGGCAGCTCACCCTTATCTTATTGCACCTGGTTCTCTATCACCTCTCTAAAGAATTATGTGGAGCCCTGGCCGGTGTGGCATAGTTGGTTAAGTGGCATCCCATGCACCGAAAGGTCAAACCCAGGTTGCAGGTTTGGTTCCTGATTGGGGTGTATACGGGAGGCACCAATCGGTGTTTCTCTCTCTCCCTCTCTAAAATAAATCAATAAAAACATATTTTAAAATGTGGATGAACAGAGTTAAAAAAAAAAATCACTTTTTTTTTGTTTTATTTTTTTAAAGGAAGATTTGTGTGGAAAGTCAGTAGCCCTGTCTTTAGAAGCCCACCTGGAACTTTTCTAAAAGTTCCCAGAGGACTCTGTTTCAGAAACACAGATTTCTTTTCAAAGATAAGTCTTTAATACAGAGAAGTGTCCTTTGTCTTCTAGGTCTGAGGCATTCGTTTCTCAACTTGATTTTCTTCTTAATGATTCACTATGTCACCTTATAACAAGCTCCCTTTTCTTAAGTCTGAAAAGTGTGGTGCTGACACCCTTGACCAAGTAAAGAGAGACTAAGACACATGGTTTGGAAACCAGTGGTAATCCCAGCAATGGGACCTGGGTGGGATTTTGGAGAGGAGCTCCTGATCAGACCAATGTTTGGCATTTGGTGTGCTCCAAGAGACTGGCTGACAACTGGGCTGGAGAGATATATATATACTGAGTGGCCAGATTATTATGACCACCCCATCAGTACTTCGTTGGGCCACCTTTTGCCTTCAATACTGCGGTGATTCTTCTTGGCATTGACTCCACGAGATGTTGAAAGGTGATGTGAGGAATCTGCCACCATGCCTGATGAATAGCACTGTCCAGTTCTGTGAGATTTGATGGTTGTGGAACCAGCTGCCTGATGGCTCTTTTAACTTCGTCCCACAAATGCTCAATTGGATTGAGATCTGGTGATTGTGGGGGCCACCTAAGCTAGGTAAAGTCTCCCTCATGTTCTTGAAACCACTCCAGCACAATACAAGCACCATGGCATGGCACATTGTCTTGTTGGAAGAAGCCATCTCCATTGGGATATGCCATCAACATGATAGGATTAACTTGATCAGCAATGATACTTAGGTATGTTGTGCTATTCAGACATTGTTCCACATGAATTAAAGGGCCCAAATCATGCCAGGAAAACATGCCCCAAACCATAACACTGCCCCCACCAGCATGAAGGGTTGTACTCATGCATGTGGGACGCATGCTTTCATGCTGTTTCCGCAAAGTTCTCACTCTGTCATCTGCATGATGCAACTGGAAACGTGATTCATCGGACCACATAACTCTTTTCCATTGCTCAACTGTCCAATCCTTGTGTTCCTGTGTAAATTGAGACATTTTATCTTGGTAACTGCAGACAGCAAAGGTGTTTGAACAGCCTTCGGCTTCCATATACCATACGATGCAGTGTACTGCTGATTTGTCTACAAACGTCAGGTGGTCATAATAATCTGGCCACTCAGTGTATATACTAGTGGCCCGGTGCATGAAATTTGTGCACCGGGGGCAGGGGGTAGTGTCCCTCAGCCCTGTTTGCACCCTCTCCAGTCTGGAACCCCTCAGTGGATGTCCGACTGCTGGTTTAGGCCCGATCCCACAGTTGGACATCCCTCTCACAATCCGGGACCACTGGCTCCTAACCACTCGCCTGCCTGCCTGCCTGATTGCCCCTAACACTTCTGCCTGCCAGCCTGATCACCCCTAACTGCTCACCTGCTGGCCTGATTGATGCCTAACTGCTCCCTTGACGGCCTGATTGCCCCCAACTGCCCTCCCCTGCTGGCCTGATCGCCCCCAAAGCTTTTATTAGTATAAATAATATACACATTCAAATGTACAGATGTATCAGGCTGGAAGGGAAGGCCTATTGTGCAAGAGTAGGCCTTCCCCCGGCTGCCAACACCGGCTTCCCTCTGGCACCTGGGAGGGGCTCCCCTCGCAGCCCTGGCTTCGTCCGGAAGGATGTCCAGTCTAATTAGCATATTATGCTTTTATTATTATAGATACATAAGTTCTCGGCATTTGCTTGAAATTTTTTGAAGCAAACAATAGAAATCAATTGCATAGTTCTGAGAATCCGAGAACATCCCAACTCTGATGGCATTGCATTGCTAGGTCAAAGTCCTTGACCTGCCCAAAATGCAGTTTTCGTTCTGCATTACCTGTGCTCCTTCCTCACCTTTGCTTGTTTCAGAATGGCAGCTTGCCGATAATTGTCAAGGTCTCCTAGAAAGTGCCTAGACTGGAGCAGCATCCACTTTCCTTTGAAGATGCACACATACCATTTTGTCTCATTTTCAGCTCCTTCTTTCACCATCTAGTATTTTTGGGATGGTCGTCCACTGCCACACGCCCAGCTTTCAAAGCTGAACAGAAGCTTTCTACCCAGACAGTTGTGGATTCAGAACCTGAGTCTACCTCTCCTTATCTTGAAAATGAAGTTAAAAAACCACACATCTATTTTATAACTTTCTAACAATAGGGATAAAGTGTCTAATGTGTGAATGATGCTTAAAGGTGACGGATCAGTACAATAGCAAAGAGCTTATCCTTATGGGCAAGTCTGGTTTTCAGGGAGTTAGGCGCTTTAAGGGGGCATCACCCTAGTTTCCTACGCGAATCGTCCGCCTGTCCTGGGGCGGGAGGCGGTGGCCCTCTAACCCAGAACTGACGGCCGCACACCGCCGGTGCCGCCAATCCGCATCCCGGAAGGAGCAAGCCTGAGGCGCATGAGCAAGTGAGTGAAAGCGGCTCTGCCTGCAGGTGGCAGGCGCAGCTGAAGCCTGCCGTTCCCCGCCTCTCTCTCCTTGGTATTCCTCCAGAGGAGGTGGGTGAGCTGCATGCGGCCGTGCTGCTCCTCTTTGTGCAGCTGTTCCCCAAATAGGGGCTCCCCATTCCCCACTGCCTGCGCCCCTACGTGGGCTGGGCACTCCATCTGCACATAGCGCCCTACTGCGGCGCTCAGACTGGATGTAGCATCCCCATCCCACTCCCATCCTTGCCCATCGCCTCCGAGGCTGGGGCTGGGCTGAGGGGACAGGGCACCGCCATCTTTGTGATGGAGTGATGGTTAGTTTGCATATTACCCTTTTATTAGATTATACACACACACACACACACACACACACACACACACTAGAGGCCTGGTGCACTAAATTTGTGCACTGGGGGTGGGGCCCTCAGCCTGGCCTGTGCCCGCTCACAGTCCAGGACTCCCCGAGGATTCAGGTAAGCTGGAACTCCGACATCCCTCTCGCGGTCCAGGACCCCTTGCTCCTTACTGCCCGCCTGCCATGGAGGCAGGAGAGGCTCACGCCACCTCCGCTGTGCCCGGCTTCTGGCTGAGCAGGGGTGGGGTTGGGAGTGTGGCTCAACCAGAACCAGACAGGCCCCACCCCTTGCCCACTGTTGTGGGGGGCAATCTGGGGCCAGGCTGGCTGGGAGAGGGGCTGTGGGAGGTTGAGGCACTGCAGTTGCACCCTGTCCAGCCTCTGCGGAGGCTCTGGGACCACGCAGCCCCCTCTCCCGCCATCTCTGCGCAAGGAGGGGCTGAAGCACTGGGACTGGGACCACGCCATGGCCTCTGGGGAAGGAGGGGCCATGGTGCTGGGAAGCAACCGGGCCTATCAGGGGAAGGTGCCACCCCTATCACCCCGCTGCTGCTGCTGCTGCTGCTGCCGCCGCGCCGCCACCGCCGCCGCCACTGCGGGCCACCTGCCCTCGCAGCCAGCATGGCTTTGTCTGGTAGGAGTTCCAGACGTCAGGAAGATGGCTGGTCTATCTGGTCTAATTAGCATATTACCCTTTTATTAGTATAGATATATTGATTTCAGAGAGAGGAAGAAAGAAGGAAATAGAGAAACATCAGTGATGGGAGAGAATCATTGATCAGCAGCCTCCTATACACCCCACATGGGATTGAGCCCACAACCCGGGCATGTACCCTGACCAGGAATCGAACGGTGATCTCCTGATTCATAGGTAGATGCCCAACCACTGAGCCACGCCAGCTGGGCTTGGGGAGAGGGGGCTGGGCTTTCTTAGTAAGCTTAGTAGATTTCTTCAATGGGAAAAATCAGGTGTAGGTATCTAACTGTTCAAACTAAAAAAAAAAAAAAGAGAGAGACCTGACTGATAAATTGTAATCATACTTCACTAATTTATTCTTAACCTATACCTCTGTAAAATGGAGAAAATAATAGCACTTGTTTAATATGGTTATTATGAGAATTGAAATTCGATCATTCAAGCCATTTGTTAATCAACTAATTGAATGAATTTGGAGTGCTTGGTAGCAGGAGCAGTGGTGAGAATTGATTAGATTCTGGTTATATTTTGAAGGTAGGACTGAATTTGCAGATGGATTGATTGGACCTGGGAGTGTGAGAGAAAGAGGAGTCAAAGATTACTGATTCTTGAGTATTTGGCCTGAGCATCTGGAAAGATGGAACTACCGCTTACTCAGAAATAAGAAGTAGACGCAGCCCTAGCTGGTTTGGCTTGGTGGAGAGAGTGTCGGCCCACAAACTGAAGGGTCTCAGGTTCGATTCTGGTCAAGGGCACATAACTTGGTTGCAGGCTCTATCTCCTGCCTGTTGGAACACCACTCAATGTGTGTCTCTGACATCGCTGTTGCTCTCTTTGTCTCTCCCCTTCCCTTCCACTCTCCCTAAAAATCAATGGGAAAATATTCTCAGGTGAGAATTTAAAAATAAAAAAGAAGAAGTAGAAGCAGGAGTTTGGTTTCAGACATCGAAGTGGAGATTTGGGGTAGGTGTTCAAGTTCAGGGAATAATGTCATTAGCAATAATAGAAGATATTTAAAATCATGGGATCAGATGAGATCACTAAGGATTGGTTATAGATAGAGAGGTGCCTGGAATAGTAAGGGCAATGTTGGCAGTTTCTCTTACTATTACTACAACTATTCATGTTGTTACTCTCTATTAAACGCGTTACAAAACTGCCAGGTGAACCCAAATCTCTCATTTTCTTAATACAAATCTCTTAGAGAAACCAAAACTATATTAGAAATGTCTATAGAGAATATGTTATCAGGATCCAGGGGGTTGAGTGATCTTAGTAAGTGTGCTCCCATGTACTTACAAGCTAGATGGACTCAGGCCTTGGAGTTTGAGTCCTGGCTTTACTTTGTACCAGAAGTAAAAGCTTTCTGAACTTCAGCTTCTTCATCTGTTCAAAAGGGTCCCCTTGTAGGAATGGTAATTGGATTCCTGGAGATAAATGTCAATTCCTTCCCTTTCCCCTCCTCTGTTAGGGTCTAGGACTCTGGGCCAATCAGGTTTTCCTCTCTGGAACATGAGATACTAATATTTTGTCTCTTCTCAGCTTTTTTTTAATCCTTACCCAAGGAGATTTTTTTACATTGATTTCTACAGAAAGTGGGATGGAGGAGCGGGGGACAGACAGACAGACAGACAGACATGAGAGACGCATCGATTGGTTGCCTCCCCCATAGGCCCCTACTGGAGCTGGAGAACCTGCAACCAAGTTAAGTGCCTTTGACTGGAATCGATCCTGCAGCACTTTCATCTGTGGACTGACGCTCTAACCACTGAGAAAATCAGCCAGAGCTCTGCTGCTTTTTTAAATCTATCCCAACACTACTCCTTTATAATTATAATTTTCCCTTGTGTAATGTGATTCATTACAATTAATTAGATCATTGTTTATTTTTCTTTAATTACAGTTTAATATTCTTAATGGGATTTAGAAGATACTGTTGCCTTATCAGCAACACATTTATTCATTTTGAATGCAAATAATGAAATCTAATGGTTTTTCCTAAAGGCTTCAGCTTTCAAAAGAGTATGGGTATGTCCCTGATTACTCCATGAAGGTAGGGACAGCAAAGTGTGGCCCTGTGTAGCACTTCTCTTGGTGGATTTCAGTATGGTTTCGTGAAGTGTTTTTAAGGAGTAGTTCTAATACAACTGCTCCACCTGTCTGACAAATGTCATGGACCACTCATTCCAAGAAGTAGTAAATTCCCATAATTAGAAATGTTCAAGCAGTTACAAACTTCTCGTTATAAAATAAATAAGTCCTGGGGATGTAATGTAATGGTGACTGTAGTTACTAATACTGGATTGTATATTGGAAAGTTATTAAGAGAGTAGATGTTAAAAGTTCTCATCACAAGAAGAAAATTTATAACTATGATGACAGATGTTAAATAGACTTATTGTGATCATTTAGCAATATATACAACTATTGATGTATGTTACATCAATAGTGTTATTCATTACCTATTTTTATTATTGAATTTATTAGGGTGGCATTGGTTAATAAAATTATATAGGGTTCAGGTGTACAATTTTATAATACATCATCTGTATATTGTATTGTGTGTTTACCATCCCAAGTCAAGTCTCCTTCCATCACCATTTACCCCCTTTACCCTTTCCTACTTCCCCCCACTTCCCTTCATCTGGTGATCACCATACTGTTGTATGTCTGTGAGCTGTTTGTTTTTCTTTGCATAATCCCTTTACCCTTTTCACCAAGCCTCTCACCCACCTCCCCTCTAACAGCTGTCAGTCTGTTCTCTGTATGAATCTGTTTCTATTTTGTTGGTTTATTTTGTTCATTAGATTCCACATATATGAAATTGTATGGTACTTGTCTTTCTCTGACTGGCTTATTTCACTTAGCATTATACTGGGTTGCTTCCAAATCTTAGCTATTATAAATGACGGTGTAATGAACATAGGCCCCATTACCTTTTTATATACATGTTTTCTTTAAGGAGACGAGTAAATAGTATAACAACAATTTTATTTTTATTGATTACATGACCTTTCTATTAAAACAACTGCATAACCGCAAATCAGATCCATATTTGGACTTCCAAGCATTTATGAGGCAACTTCTTTAATTAGATCTTCTGAAATTTTGTGGCCCTTAATGGAGCTTTCAGAAAGCTGCCATTGAGCTGTATAGAGTAGGATAGATTGCTGCTTGCATAGTATCTCTCTTAGCATTTTGCAGAATTTAATCATAGTCCCCTGGAAGACAAATACTCTCATTTATTTCTATAGCCTTTTGCTATATATACTATTAAATCATAACAACCCCTTAGTATCTGGTGGACAAAAAATAATCACACATTTGTAGAATCTTGGGTTTATTGCTGCATTTTTTTTTGTACTAAGATATTCTAAAATTATCTATAAATTGATTATAGCTGAAGTTAAAACATTTATCATCTCATTTATTTGTGGAATTACTTTTAAAGCCTGAACATTTTCAGTGGGCAGGGTTGGGCAATAAGCACTAGCTCTAAAAAGTCTATTTTTAGAGCTTTCTTATATGGTATCATAGCACGTGTCAGACTGGTGTAATTACTGGCTTTTTAAAATAAGCACCTTGAAGACATTTATTTTACATAATAGATGCTCAATAAGTATGTTGAAAGGATAGATAAAATTTTCACAATTTAGTTAACTGTACTTTTATATTATGAAATAATACTTTTCCAATAAAATAGAACAGTCTGCTAACATGCCTCTCCCAGGTAATATGATATCCCAGGTCCATGGTCGGCAAACTGCGGCTCGCGAGACACATGCGGCTCCTTGGCCCCTTGAGTGTGGCTCTTCCACAAAATACCATGGCCTGGGCGAGTCTATTTTGAAGAAGTGGCATTAGAAGAAGTTTAAGTTTAAAAAATTTGACTCTCGCCCTAACCGGTTTGGCTCAGTGGATAGAGCATCGGCCTGCGGACTAAAAGGTCCCAGGTTCGATTCCGGTCAAGGGCATGTACCTTGGTTGCGGGCACATCCCCAGTAGGAGGTGTGCAAGAGGCAGCTGATTGATGTTTCTCTCCCATCAATGTTTCTAACTGTCTATCCCTCTCCCTTCCTCTCTGTAAAAAATCAATAAAATATATTTAAAAAAAAAATAAAATAAAATAAAAAATTTGGCTCTCAAAAGAAATTTCAATCATTGTACTGTTGATATTTGTCTCTGTTGACTAATTAGTTTGCCGTCCACTGTCCCAGGTGTTACACTAAGTTCTAGCTTCATGGCCTAGTTTAGTGTTTACTCAGAGCAGAGGAGTGTTTTATGCATAGAGGTAAGGAGCAAATTGAATGATGAGGAATTCCAAAGTAATCTCTAACTTCTAAAGCTTTTCCTAAATGTTTAGAATTTTTAGGAATCTTGCACCTTTTATTTCTGGGAGTTCTCTGAGGAGAGGGTTGTGGTTTATAACGCCATTATTAGAAGTACCTGGCATTCAGTAGATCCTCACTCAGTAAATATGGAATAAATTAGAGGCCTGGTGCACAAAATTCATGCACTGAGGGCGGGGGTGTCCCTCAACCCGGCCTACACCCTCTCACAGTCCGGGACCCCCTGGGGATCGGACCTACGCTGGCAATCGGACATCCCTTTCGCAATCTGGGATCCCTCACTCCTCACTGACTGCTTGCTTACTCCTTACCGCTCATCTCACTGCTCCTTAGCAGCAGGCTCCTTACTGCTCAGCTTGCTGCTCCTTAGCGCTGCTCCAGAGGCGGGAGAGGTTCCCGCCACCGCCACCGTCAATTTGCCAGCCATGAGCCTGGCTTCTGGCTGAGAGGCGCTCCCCTTCTGGGAGTGCACTGACCACCAGGGGGCAGCTCCTGCATTGAACGTCTGCCCCCTGGTGGTCATTGCACATCATAGCAACCAGTCGTTCTGATAGTTCCCTGTAACCGTCGCTTAGGCTTTTATTAGATAGGCTAGAGGCCTGGTGCACGAAATTGGTGCATGGGTGGGGTCCCCTCAGCCCAGCCTGCACCCTCTCCAATCCGGGACATCCCTCTCACTATCTGGGACCACTGGCTCCTAACTGCTCACCTGCCTGCCTGCCTGCCTGATTGCCCATAACTGCCACCCCTGCTGGCCTGGTCACCCCCAACTGCCCCCACCCCTGCCAGCCTGGTTGCCCCTTACTGCCCCCCCTGCCACCTGGTCACCCCCTCAACTGTCCCCCCGCCAGCCTGGTCACACCTCAATGCCCCCCTCAGCTGGCCTAGTCACCCCTCACTGCCCCCCCCCCCCCCCCCCGCTGGCCTGGTTGCCACTCACTGCCCCCCCTGCGGGCCTGGTCACCTCATGCAGCCTACTGTTCGGTCATTTGGTCGCCCCTCACTAACCCCCCTGCAGGCCTGGTCACCCCACGCAGCCTGCTGCTCAGTTGTCTGGTTGCCCCTCACTGACCCCCCACTGCCCCCCCCCCCACGGGCCTGGTCGCCCCACCCAGCCTACTGTTTGGTCGCCCCTCACTGACCCCCCTGCCAGCCTGGTCGCCCCGCGCAGCCCACTGCTCAGTCATCTGGTCACCCCTCACTGCCCCCCACCTGCCGGCTTGGTCACCCCACACAGCCCACTGCTCAGTCGTCTGGTTGCCCCTCACTGACCCCCCTGCCAGCCTGGTCACCCCACGCAGCCTGTTGGGTCGTCCGTTCAGTTGCGATGGTCGCTTAGGCTTTTATACATATATAGAGGAGTTGGTTGTGTTTAAGATTTATCCTCTAGAAACTTTTCTGCTATTATTTATCACTGAATTTGGATCAAAAGTGATTCTTGCCCAATTTAAAGATTTGTCTGGCCCAGGCTGGTGTGGCTCAGTTGGTTGAGTGTCATCACATGCACTGAAAGGTCACTGATTTGATTCCTAGCCAAGCACATGCCCAGGTTTCAGGTTCAGTCCCCAGTCAGGGTGCATAAAGAAAGCAACCAGTGGATGTTTCTCTCTCTCTGAAATCAATTTTTAAAATTGTGTTGGAGAATATAATAAGTGGTAGAAAGTGCTTTCTATTTTTTTTTTTTTAAATGCAGTGAGTTATTATAGATAGCTTAAATTTGCAAAAGCTATACAGTATCTCTATTCCCAAAGTTCTGTATGGGAATTTGGAGGCTGGCCAGTGGTAAATTACGTCCAATGAGATAACACTAGACCAGTACTATGATCCCAACTTACTCTTTGGCTGCATGATGTTTGTGTGGATAGCAAGATCTGAATGCAAAACACAGACAGACACTGGAAAGTGCTTTCTCTTTATCTCTAATTACTGCAATGCCTTTGCTTGGTATTATTATTCCCATATAGCAGATGAGAAAACTGAGGCTCAGAGAGGATAAGTTACTTGAGCTCAGCTAGTAAAAGACAGAGGTAGGACCCTGGCCTCACATGCTGCCTGGATTCTGTATTCATCTCCTCTCCCACAGAGTTCAAGGAACTGGGCTCTCAGCATTTACAATTCATTTCATGAATTTTTGTTGGTACCAGTAAAACTGGATATAGGAGATAGGAATTTGTGAAGCACAAAGTAGTATAGAACTGCATGCGTTTGACAACTTTTGGTACTTCAACTCTTCAGTTACTAGGAGGTCCTGAATCTAACCAATAGTTTCCCCCAGGAATATTTCTAATTGCTTAAGAGTTGGAAAATACTGGAGTCAGGACACTGGAGGAGGATGACCAAGAGAAAAAGAAGCAGTTAAAGATAGGATAAGGCCGTGGTCGGCAAACTGCAGCTCGCAAGCCACATGTGGCTCTTTGGCCCCTTGAGTGTGGCTCTTCCACAAAATACCACGGCCTGGGCGAGTCTATTTTGAAAAAGTGGCGTTAGAAGAAGGTTAAGTTTAAAAAATTTGGCTCTCAAAAGAAATTTCAATCGTTGTACTGTTGATATTTGGCTCTGTTGACTAATGAGTTTGCCGACCACTGGGATAAGGGATCGAAGTTGGCTTGCTTGTTTTTTAATAATGAAACAATTAAAATAATCAGGAAGATTAATGTAATTACCATGCACCCACCATGAAGCTAATTTTTGTTATTATGTTTGTTTCAGATCTTTAAAAAAATAGATAAAACATTACAGATATAACAGGCCCTGATACATCCCATTTTGCTTTTTGTGTTTTCAAGATATATATATTTTATATATTTCAGAGAGGAAGGGAGAGGGAGAGAGAGATAGAAACATCAGTGATGTGAGAGTATCATCGATCTGCTGCCTCCTACATGCACCACACTGGGGACTGAGTCCACAACCCGGGCATGTGCCCTGAGCAGGAATCGAACCATGATCTCCTGGTTCATAGGTCGATGTCAACCCCTGAGCCAAATTAGCCAGGCCATTTCATTTTGCATTAGAGTTTCATTCATATGTTAGAGTTTATGTTCATATTGATAAATATAATTTTAGTACATTAATATTCAACAGCTTTATAATCTTTTAGAGTATGAATATACCCATTTATCTATTCTCTAGCTGGTAAAGATTTAGGTCGTTTTCAGTTATTTTGCAATTATACCCAGTGCTGCAATAAACATTTTTTCCCTTTCCTCTTTGTGTGCACATGTGTTAGTTTCTCTAGCCAGGAAAGAAATGGCTTGTGTATCTTCAATTTTACTGCATCTTCTCAGATGGCATTCTCAAGTGAGGGGCCACTTTGCAGCCCTACCCCAGTGTGTGAGTGGAGGAGAGACATTGAGTAGAAAAAGGAAGGGCTAAGGAGGGGCATGATGGGAAAATTAACTAATTTAAAGAAAATCAGAAATATATCAGTAGGGTACAAGAATCTCTTAGAAAAGAAAGCTGTCAATCTTAGCTCTTCATTTTTCTTTTTTTAGATCAAGAATGAGTTTTCATTGAGCTTAAACAGGGCTTTTCTGTGCAGTATGCTGAAAAATTTGATGAATGATCCATTACTTACCAAAGGAGAACAAGCAAAATTGAATGACTTCTTTATTTTTTCTAGGGCAGGTGAAATTTGAATAACGTATTATGAAGAGAGATAAGCACTTCAGTCCTACCATTTTACAAAAGCCATTAATAACCTTCTTGTGTTGTGTATTTTCTTTTGGGGCTGCAGTTTAATTTGAACTTGAGTCTTCTGGGAAATATTAAACCATTCTAATTATGTAGCCAAATCTTTCTACCAGCCAGGGAAACTATGCATACTAAAACAACAACAACAACAACAACAAACATAGTTTTGTTCATATGGACCTTTTAACTATGTCCTAGTAATATCATCCCTCAGTTTTCCACCAGTTTCTTTCACCTCTTTTGTCCTTGTTCACTGTCTTGTTATAATATTTAGGAAAATGTAATGGCCCAGAAGCTTGTAACAAGGAAGAGGTCCAAGGGAAGAGAGAGAAAGCACGGATCAGTGGTTTTAAGATGTTCTCTACATCCCACAAGCTGGGCTGAGGGCCGGTTCTGATTAATACTACTCAGAAGAGGGATGTGGGTGCTGTGTTTGGCACAGATGCCCTGTGATAGTCCATCCAACAGCTTCAGGAATTGGAGCCCGTTCTTACTACATTTAGTGAGCCCTCTTTTAAGAGAATAGGATCACTTATCTTCAGGGCCTTTTCCACACCTCAAGTGGTATGGAAACATTTGAAAACCCTTGTCTTTTATCTCTGGCTTATACACTCCATAGATGAGGTGACTCTATCAAGAACCTTTCCTTCACTCCACCATTTCCTCTGTTTGGAACATACTCTCCTCTGATCTTCTCTGGGTTAATTAATCCTATTCACCTTGTGGTTCTCAAGACTTTTTGTTTTCAGGTTTCCTTTTTTTCTTCAAAATTACTGAGGAACCAAAGAACTTTTATTTATATGGATTATATTGATCAGTATTTACCATATTAGAAATTAAAGCTGAGTAATTTAAAAATATTTATTCATTCATTTTAAACAACAAATCCCATTACTTTGTTAATATAAATAATAAATTTTTCACAAAATAATTTTTTTGTTTTGGAAAATGTGTTTAGAAGAGGCATTATTTCACATTTTTTGCATGCCTCTTCAATGACTAGCTATTGAAGACAGAGTATTTGCATGGGATCTCTTGTGATACCACACATTATCTAGCCACTGGAAAATTATTATACACTCCTGAAGAGATGAAAATGAAAAGGGCAGATAACAACTAAGTATTCTCATGAAAAGATTTTGACCCTATGGGACCCCTAAAAAGATCCGTTTCTACTCCTTGCGATTAGAGATCATGTGTGGTTTTTGTTTCTAATTATATTTTCAGCTCTTAGCACAGGGCCTGCCCTGTATTGGACATTGAGTTAATTTTGAATAAATAAATGAGTGAGTGAATTTGGATTAACAGACTTCTTGAATTCAACTTGATTGTGGATTTCTCTTAAAATGTAAGGCCTTGCCCTGACCGGTTTGGCTCAGTGGATAGAGTGTCGGCCTGCAGACTGAAGGGTCCAAGATTCCATTCCAGTCAAGGGCATGTACCTTGGTTGCAGGCACATCCCCAGTAGGGGGTGTGCAGGAGGCAGCTGATCAATGTTTCTCTCTCATCGATGTTTCTCTCTCTATCCCTCTCCCTTCCTCTCTGTAAAAAAAATCAATAAAAATATATTTTTTAAAAAATGTAAGGCCTTCTCTGAGTTATGTTCTTGGGGCCTATACTCATGGCATGTTATTTTAGACTCTGGCTGTTCCTAAGACTGCTGCAGTGCCATTACTCTGGATCCACACAGCATTCTGCCTGTACTCTGTCTTATCCATGATACCCCATTATAATTCTTTGTTTACCTGCCACCTCCCACCCCCAGATTCTTAAACTTACTGAGAATAGGAACTGTGACTCATTTATCTTTTGATTCCTTTTCTTCATGCCCAACTGCAAGTGCCCCACATTGGGCTGCCAGTTGCGAGTGTACCCCCCCACGTCCCGTGTGGGGTTCAGGTTCAGGGTTCGGGCTCTGGAGGAGGCCGCACACAAATGAAAGAGACTAGACAAGAAAATATTAATTTGGGAATAGGGGGCCAGGCGGAAGACCAAGAGAGGACTCCGCTTTGCTCTGGCCTTGCCATCCCTTTTATTCAGGTTTGGGATCCACCTATCGCCCTTAGGCAGGCAATTTCCAGTAATAGGCAAACTATCTTATCAGTGATGATTTACATGAGACTAAAAGGTGGAAGTTGCTTTAGCTACCTTTGTCTCCACCAGACAGTGGGTATACCCTCTGACCCTTGCCTGAGCCTCAAGGTTGACCAGCCTTCCGGGTTCCTTGTCCACACCTCTCTGCTAGTGAAAGCAATGGGCAGCTTCCAACACCCAACTCTGGGACTAGCATATCTTGGCATATAGTAGACACTAAAGCAATTGCTGAAAGTGCCACATTTTATTTGAAAAGATGCATATGCTACAATTGCAAGTAAATGTAAAAATTTTGACCTAAGAGAGATCATATTCCCAATGAATGAATTACTGACAGGTTATCTATTTCTGAATTGTTTTGCACATCACTTTCTTATAGGGTATTCTTTTAAGTAGTCTGATTACCAAGAATCATGGTGTTCAGGTGTTTTTTTAAAAAAAACAGTTGTCATGCATGGACACTTTTCAGCAGATATTTGAGTTGTATACATGTGCCGAGTACTGTGGTATGCATTGAGGTTATAGCTGTGAACAACGTATACTTGATCCCTGCCCTCAAGGACATATGGTCTAGCAATCTGGTTCTGGAGTCAGCAGACTTTTTCTGTAAAGGGCTGAATGGTAAATGTTTAGACTTTGTGGGCAATATGGTCTTGGTTATAAATACTCAGCTTTGCCATTGTGGCCCCAAAGTAGCCATAGACACTATGTAACATGAATGTGGCTATGTTCCAGTGAACTTCATATACAAAAATAAGATGTAGAACAGATTTGGGCTAGGGGCCATGGTTTACTGATTCTTGATCTTTTTATCTGTTTATTGGTCTATGTCTCACTCATATATCCACAACTGCAAATTTCGTATTTTCAGTGGCTTATTTGCTACAGTTAGCTAAGGTGAGATTGTTGAAGAACTTCATCTCATGCTAATTACTAAGCTAATAGTTGTTATTTTCTTTTACTCTTTTACCAGGACATTTTATTTCCTTACATCAAAGAAAATGTTAAAGAGTATTTGCAGACACATTGGGAAGAAGAAGAATGCCAGCAGGATGTCAGTCTTTTGAGGAAACAGGTTGGGACATCCCATTGCTTCCACATTCCCAAGTATCTTAGAAATAAAGATGCTTAGAGACTCATGCTCAAGCCCTTCCTGGGTGGAATGTAAAAGGTTTTGCACTGTCTTTTCACATTGTTCACTAATGTCTCCAAGAGATAGCACCTCCTCACCTCATTCTCTACTCTCTTCTGCCTGCTGGTATGAGCCCCGCTGAGCCCGGCACAGTGCTTGTGGGCCCTGATATCTACACACCGCCTCCAGACCTCTTACCCCAGCTTGCACTTGGCCCAGCCCTCATATCTGCCTCCATCTCTTGTGCTCTGTTCTCTGTCCAGTTTTCAGTCTCTATTTTTCCCTTACACACTGTGTGCTGTGTCATTTTTTTTTTTTTATTGATTTTTTTTTTTTTTTTTTAAATATATTTTATTGATTTTTTTACAGAGAGGAAGGGAGAGGGACAGAGAGTTAGAAACATCGATGAGAGAGAAACATCGATCAGCTGCCTCCTGCACACCTCCTACTGGGGATGTGCCCGCAACCAAGTTACGTGCCCTTGACCGGAATCGAACCCGGGACCCTTCAGTCCGCAGGCCGACGCTCTATCCACTGAGCCAAACCGGTTAGGGCTTTTTATTGATTTTTTTACAGAGAAGAAGGGAGAGGGATAGAGAGTTAGAAACATCGATGAGAGAGAAACATCTATCAGCTGCCTCCTGCACACCCCCTACTGGGGATGTGCCCGCAACCGAGGTACATGCCCTTGACTGGAATCGAACCTGGGACCCTTCAGTCCGCAGGCCAATGCTCTATCCACTGATCCAAACTGGTTAGGGCGTGTGTGCTGTGTCATTGAGTCCTTAGAGGTTGGACATAGGTGTTAATCACATTATCAGTGTTTCAAATAGCTGTTAGAGTTTTTGCAAGATGTGAGAGATGGCAGGAAACTGAATATGAAGCAACCCCAGACATTATTTCACTAGCTTCTTTTCATTGAATTCCAGGCATGAACTGATTTAAAGGTTTTCTTGTGTGTGTTTTTTTTTTTTCCTTAGTTACAGTGCAGAGAAAATGATCAGATTTCATTGAATTCTGGTTTGTTGATCCTAGTAAGTGAATCAACAAATTAGGTCTTAACTGTATCATTTAATATGGAAAGATCATGTAAATTATTAATTATAATCCATTTCTTTTGGGAATCGTTCAGATCAGCACCAAAAATATAGGATACTTTAATTTGTAACAGTGCTTGGTGCTAATGATAGTTGTAGAAAATTAGTCAGCTTGGTTTTCAGGTCTCATTTTAAGGACTCTTTTTTCAAATAAGAAAGAAACAAATTCATGTTGTTTATGACTTGAAGGCTGAAGAGGACTCCCACCTGGATGGGGCTGTTCCGATCCCTGCTGCATCTGAGAACGGAGCAGATGACTTGCAACTGATGATCCAGGCCGTAGTAGATAATGTGTGCTGGCAGATGTCTCTGGACCGAAAGACTACGGCACTGAAACAGCTGCAGGGCCACATGTGGAGGGCAGCATTCACAGGAGGGCATGTGAAAGCAGAGTATGTAGCTGCTCATGGGACCCTGAACATTTCATCAGCCCCAAAACCAAATACATTTTCCACTAGTCCTCTTCTCCAGTGTTGCATGATTAGTAAAATAGATAAAATTAAATTCATTTAATTCTAACAAGTGAGTGTTTTGTTTTTTCGAAGCTGGGATAAAGCATTTCACCCAGCTAAATTTTCCAAACCTGATGTTTGGCTTGGTGGGATGGTTGAAGGACTTTTATTCCCAGTTTGAAAATAGCTTCCTAGGAAATGGTGACTTTCTTAAACCAAGTCAGATCTGATCCTTTGCTAAGAATACCACGTGTTGAGCTGCTTCCCAGGACCATTCGATTATCTGTTTTCTGTTCTGTTAGAGAAGTAAGAATTCTATAAAATTATGCGCCCCGTTGCTTTGGGGGTTACTCAGTGTCAGCAGTGCCAATAATTTCTGTGCTCTTTTGAGCAATTTCCACAGTCTCTTTGTCTTGATTGTGGAGTTCCTGAGAACACTCCTGCTAAAGAAGACTTATGAGTTCTGTGTTGCTAAAAAATTCTTAAGATACTGCCGTATTTTAGGCTGTTCCCTGATATAAACCCTAAGATCCAAGACTGTTTCCAGCTGCCTATGTTTGTTTTGTTTTTTTGCAAATGAGATGCCATTCCTTTATATACTTTACAAGGGGCTTCCACCTTTTAAAAAATATACATATATTTTTTTAATTTCAGAGAGGAAGGGAGAAGGAAAGATAGAAACATCAGTGATGAGAGAGAATTATTGATAGGCTGCCTCCTGCACACCCTACACTGGGGATAAAGCCTGCAATCTGGGCATGTGCCCTGACCGGGAATCGAACCGTGACCTCCTGGTTCATAGGTCGGCGCTCAACCACTGACGCACACCAGCCAGGCTGTAATCACTTTTGATTATCATAGTGGGGCTGTCAAAAACTATTTTTCTCTCCACCCAAATTATTGCTTCTAATCTGTGTGATCCTGGAACTCCGTGACACACTTACTAGATCTGCAGATGGAGTCCCTTCTCGTGATGACCATTTGGCACAAATAGAGAAACTTGTGACAACTATTTTGGTTTTCATCTGGCAACATAATGTATTCCTGCATTTTAACTTGATTTTCTGTCTAGGTTCTTTGAAGATGTAGTTCCAGCAGTCAGGAAGTGGAGAGAGGCTGGAATGAAGGTGTATATTTATTCTTCAGGGAGTGTAGAAGCACAAAAACTATTATTCGGGCATTCCACAGAGGGAGATATTCTTGAGGTAGGTTACATGATAACTTTGTTCTTTGACATTATCAAAGCATGAAATAATGAATGTTAAAGGAATATGGTACAGTTAGAAGCTAAATCAGCATTCAGATAATTGCATATATATAGCCAAGCACATTGTAAAGGGAAGTGGAAAAACTGGGGAATACATTATAAGCAAGAGTGAACTGTTTCTGTGTTAACCAGTCTTTATATCAAAGGTTCTTAAGCTTTGTTGTGCATAAGGATCACCTGGGGGGGGCTGTTAAAAATACAGATCCTTGGGCCCTGCTTCCGAGCAAATCTGAACCAGCAGGCCTGGGTTGGGGAGTCAGAAGTCTGCATTTTACACATTCACCCTAAGTGGTCCTGTGATAGTCGTAGTAGAACCATGTATAAAATACAGCTAACAAGTCATAAGCTCTAGCTTGTAAATCAGCTATCTTGCCAGTATTAGGAAGTTGTCAACTGAAAGGAAACTAATGACATGCTTCTTTTGGTTGTTTAAAATAGAGCAGGTAAAATGTAAAATAGTGGTACTTGCCACTATCCAAAAAAAGAAAAAAAACAGACTTCTTGAATGGAGCAGAGTACAAGGTGGATTGATTGTTTCTGGTACTTTGGAGAGATACAGATTTTACTTTAGCAGAGCCAGCATTCTTATGTAAGAGAGCTGGGTATATCATTAAACAATTAAAAGGTAAGGCCACCTATTAAATTTCTTGTTCATGAAAAAATTCTTGTTAGCTCCTCTGTTCTAGCATCCCAATGCCCCCTGGAGGACAGGATGGTCATTGGAAGGGATTCACTTAAGGGATTCAAAAAGAAATGCTAATTCAGTATACACTGAACTTAGTGATACACAATAGGTCCCTCAGCTACCTAGTTTTAAAATAAATATTTATTGAGCAGCAAGGATATATACTAGTTCTTGGGTAGAATTTCAGAATGTTTTAATCAGAAAATGAAAGTAAAGTAACAAGTTATTAATGAGGTAGGATAAAGAAATCTGTTCATTCTGGGGTCAAAAGGAGTGAAACTTTCATCAGTAGTGAAACTCACTGTAGTAAGTAGTTTGAGTACAAATAGTATTTTAAGGGTAGAAAGTAGGTCATGTATATTTTAAAAGACTTTGTATAAAAAAATCAATGCTAAAGAAAGAAAAGCAAGTAGATTGTAAAATGACCTTATATATGTTGAATTGGTAGTTTTCTCCTTTCAAATGTTTATTGCTATAAAATCTTTGAATGTACTTTTTGTAGCCGTCTCAAAGTTCTCTTGTACGTAGATTTTCAGTTATATATTGAGTGAATGAAATCACTATGATTGTATATTTCAGAGATAAGAGATAGAGACAAAGTGGTCCAGGTTACTAGTATATTTACAGCATCAGTATTTCCCCTTCTCTTTTTTTCAGCTTGTTGATGGTCACTTTGATACCAAGATTGGACACAAAGTAGAGAGTGAGAGTTATCGAAAGATTGCAAACAGCATTGGGTGCTCAACCAACAACATCTTGTTTCTGACAGACGTTACTCTAGGTGAGGAATCTGACTTCTTACTCCAGGATGGGAGCTGAGCTCAGCACTGCAAGCACATTGCCTCTTTAAAGAAAGTTTATGTGTGCACCTTTGAAAAATGAAAGTTTTATAAAAAGAATCAGTGAACCAGCCAACTCACCTTCCTCTCCATTTAGCCATCCTTGGGAGTTGTGTGTGGGGAAGTGGCATTAGAAAGACTTAATTTCTCTCATTTTAACTCCTTATCCATGGTTGCCTACCCACCCCTCTGTACTTACACAGGTGAAATGGGAAAATAAGAAAGAATGACTTACAGGGTATCATTGTGGAAATGAGCATGCAGGCAAGAATATGATGGTAGGTGCATGGCTAGGTAAGGACAATAAAGTCACAGTGCATCTGCATCAAACATATTTAACAGCAGTGAGATCACATATACACACTCAGCCGATAAAGAGAAAAAGAGAACTCTAGTTTGAGTGACTTTGCCTTACAGTCATTCGATTAGTGCCCTGCCCTGGCATAACTAGGAGCCTCATCCCCGCCTTCCTGAGGACTGTCTCAGTCCCCCAGGCCTTCAAAATTCACCTGTTTAAAGACAGCATCTTCTTTACCCAGCCTGGCCCTCTTTATTTTAAACTAGGGGCCCAGTGCACAAATTCGTGCACCTTGAAAGGAACTGTGGGCCGCAAGGCTGTGGTGAGCACAGGGTCAGGTCTTGGCCCATCCTCCACAACCCCGCCCAGCCCTTCCTGCCACAGCCCCCGGTCCCGTCTGCCATCAGCCCCGCTCCTGCCGCCGCTGCTCCACACGCTGATAGCACTGGCCCCGCTTTCACCCGCTGACAGCGCAGAGCGATTGGGGCCGGCGCCAGCAGCGGGTGTGAGCAGTGGCTGCTCCCCTGATGGCCCCTAAGGAGCAGGGGGAGGTGGAGAAGCCCTCAGGGGTGATTGGGGCTGGCAGCGTGTGGGAGCGGTGGCTCTGGCGCCAGCTGTGGGTGGGAGCAGGGCCAGTGCCAACAGTGGGTGTGAGCAGCGGCTCCAGCAGCAGCTGCAAGTGCCTAGTAGGACTGCAGCATGTGGGAGCAAAAAATTTTTAGTAACCCCCAGAGGCTCATCCTGATGACAGCGACCGGCACCCTGCCTTGGTCTGGTACCCCCGCTCACCTGCTCCACCATCCTGCCGCAGCCGATGCCCACCGTGTTTCGCACTCTGCCGCCTGCTGCCGACACCTGCCTTGTTCCGTGCATGCACCCTAGTGGTCAGCGCATGTCATAGCAACCGGTTGTTCGGTTCCACTGTTCGGTCTATTTGCATATTAGGGTTTTATATATAGATAGATACTACATTAGCAGATGCATTATTACTTTAAGGATTGAATGCACAAAACAATGTATACTGTTCTTCATTGTAAATTTAAGTGATTTCAGGGGTGGTTTTGACCAAATGTAAAATATGTACTCAAGTATCTGTGTAAGACTGTGAGTCCTCTATGAAATTATAGAGGGGAATGGTAGCCAATAAGGAAACAGGTAGCAGCAGGTAAGGGGTCAGGGGGTGGTGTCGCTTCCGTTCTCACTTGAAAGCCCCTGGTAGGTGAGGCTTTCCCAAACTCCCCAGCCTGGCCCTAGCCCTAGCCCTTGATTTTTGTGGTTATTTGTGAAAAGCCACGGCCAGAGTGCGTTTCAAGTTCAAAGGCTTGGAGAAAGAGCTGACACGCAAATTAAAGCACAAGAAAAGAAATAATAATTAGGAAATTATGGGGGGAAGCCAGGGAAAACTTAACTGTAGTACTCAAGTTCCACTGAGTCTCCATTTCCAGCTGCTTTTATTTACTAGAATACACAATTGAATTTTAGGACTGCAAACAGACATCTCAATGGTAATGTTTAGTAAACAGTAAGATTATCAGGTTGTGGGGAGTTTGCTTTAGGCCATTGGGTCAGCAGTAGGTAATAAAATGCAAATATTCTCCCTGTGAATATCAAAGGAGCCCAGGTCAACCTTCTAAAGGACTTCTTGCATTTATATTAATTACTGTTGATCTTGGTTTCCAGCATTTCCCCCTTCTTTAAATTTTTAATAGATGTTGATATACCACTTGCAGAGTTTCAATTATTTTAAGATTTTTATTCCGCATCTGCAGACTAAAATTAAATAAGAACAAGAATGAGACAGGTAATAGTGGTTATGCTAAAAGCAAAAGTAAAGGAGCAAATTCTTACTTTAAATGGCTGCCAGGCAT
This sequence comes from Plecotus auritus, assembly GCF_963455305.1. Classification (NCBI taxonomy): domain Eukaryota; kingdom Metazoa; phylum Chordata; class Mammalia; order Chiroptera; family Vespertilionidae; genus Plecotus; species Plecotus auritus. The sequence goes on along the minus strand of NC_137770.1, from coordinate 193,009,421 downwards.
CTAGGGAATTAGATTGTAAATTTGCCTGGGATAATTATACAATATGCTGCTGTAATTCCAAAATATTAAGGGTGCTGTTATTTTTACTTTAAGCACCAAGAAGGTGATTTTTTCATTGAAGTTATCATTTTTAACTATATTATTTTACTGGTGCAATTGCAGCAGCTGATTTTCTTTTCTTTTTTTAAAAAAAAATCTTTATTATTCAGATTATTACAGTTGTTCCTCTTTTTTCCCCCCATAGCTCCCCTCCACCTGGTTCCCAACCCACCACATGCCCTACCCGCCCCCACACACACACTTTCCTCGTCCTTAGGTGTACAATTTTTGTCCGGTCTCTTCCTGCACCCTCCACACCCCCTTTCCCCCAAGAATTGTCAGTTCACTTTCTTTCTATGCCCCTGATTCTATTATATTCACCAGATTATTCTGTTCATCAGATTTTTTATTCACTTGATTTTTAGATTCACTTGTTGATAGATATGTATTTGTTGTTCATAATTTTTATCTTTACCTTTTTCTTCTTCCTCTTCTTAAAGAATACCTTTCAGTATTTCATATAATACTGGTTTGGTGGTAGATGAACTCCTTTAGCTTTTTCTTATCTGTGAAGCTCTTTATCTGCCCTTCAATTATGAATGATAGCTTTGCTGGGTAGAATAATCTTGGTTGTAGGTTCTTGCTATTCATCACTTTGAATATTTCTTGCCACTCCCATCTGGCCTGCATAGTTTCTGTTGAGAAATCAGCTGACAATCGTATCAGTGCTCCCTTGTAGGTAACTAACTGTTTTTCTCTGGCTCCTTTTTTTTAAAAAAAAATATATTTTATTGATTTTTTACAGAGAGGAAGGGAGAGGATATAGAGAGTTAGAAACATCGATGAGAAAGAAACATCGATCAGCTGCCTCCTGCACACCCCCCACTGGGGGTGTGCCTGCAACCAAGGTACATGCCCTTGACCGGAATCAAACCTGGGACCTTTCAGTCCGAAGGCCGACGCTTTATCCATTGAGCCAAACCAGTCAGGGCCTCTTGCTGCTTTTAAGATTCTCTCTTTGTCTTTTGCTCTTGGCATTTTAATTATGATGTGTCTTGGTGTGGTCCTCTTTGGATTCCTTTTGTTCGGGGTTCTCTGCACTTCCTGGACTTGTAAGTCTATTTCTTTCACCAGGTGGGGGAAGTTTTCTGTCATTATTTCTTCAAATAGGTTTTCAGTATCTTGCTCTCTCTCTTCTGGCACCCCCAAAATTTGGATGTTGGGACACTTGAAGTTGTCCCAGAGGCTCCTTACACTATCTTCATATTTTTGGATTCTTTTTTCTTTTCCAGTTGGGTTTTTTTTTGCTTCTTTGTATTTCAAATCTTTTTTTTTTTTTTAACAAATTTTTTTTTTTAATATATTTTATTGATATTTTACAGAGAGGAAGGGAGAGGGATAGAGAGCTAGAAACATCGATGAGAGAGAAACATCGATCAGCTGCCTCCTGCACACCTCCCACCGGGGATGTGCCTGCAACCAATGTACATGCCCTTGACCAGAATCGAACCCGGGACCCTTCAGTCCGCAGGCCGACGCTCTATCCACTGAGCCAAACTGGTTTCGGCTGTATTTCAAATCTTTTTTTTTTTTTTATATATATATATTTTATTGATTTTTTACAGAGCGGAAGGGAGAAGGATAGAGTTAGAAACATCGATGAGAGAGAAATATCGATCAGCTGCCTCTTGCACATCTCCTACTGGGGATGTGCCCGCAACCAAGGTACATGCCCTTGACCGGAATCGAACCTGGGACCTTTCAGTCCACTGGCTGACGCTCTATCCACTGAGCCAAACCGGTTTCGGCTGTATTTCAAATCTTTGACTTGATTCTTGTGATCCTCTAGTCTGCTGTTGGATATCTGTATATTATTTTTTATTTCAGTTAGTATATGCTTAATTTCTAGTTGGTCCTTTTTCATATCCTCGAGGGTCTCACTAAATTTATCGGTGGTTTCTAGAAAATTCTTGAAAAACCCTATAACGGTGGTTTTGAACTCTATATCCAGTTGTTTGGTTTCCTCCATTTCTTTCATTTGTGACTTGTTTCTTTGTCTCCACATTTTGGCTGCTTCCCTGAGTTGATAGAGTGGCTTTGTGTGCTAGGTGTCCTATTGGGCCCAGTGGCTCAGCCTCCCCAGTTACCTGAGGTGGACACTCTTGGTGCACCCCTTTGTGGGCTATGTGCACAGTCTTGTAGTTAAGCCTTGATTGTTGTTGGTATCACTGGGAGGAATTGACCTCCAGGCCAATTGGCTGTGATGATCAGCTGTGTATACGATGGGAGAACTTCTGTGCTGGAGACACCCTTATGAGGCAAGATTTGCTTCAGTGGGGCTTTGGTGCTCACTGAGTGTGTCCCTTATGGATCTGAGGAGTTGTAATCTGGATGGTCCCACTCTGACCCCTGGGTACACTGGCTCTTGGATCTCCAAGGAGGTGCTAATTTAGCCTCTGCCTGAGGCCACCCAGCAGGAGCTTGGAGAGATCTGCAGATTCCTCTTCTTTGTTTGGGGTTTGGAGTTGCCCAGATATGACCCAGCTGTGAAGCATTGCAAGCTGCTGTGGGGCCTTGGGCCTTCTTTTGGATGTTCTGGGTCTCTCTGACTTAGCGGCAGTTTGTTAGGTAATTTTAGATTTCAAAGGACCAGGCCATTCATATGCAAAAGCCTCTGTGACCATCTTGGGTGGGGTGAGGTCTCAGGGCGGAGCAAACAGCAATGGCTGACCGTCAGCCCTACCCTAAGAGGCCCCTGGGTCTCAGTGTCCCTCGGTAATTGCTGCAAGCACCTCTGAGAGAAAGCCACCCTCAAGTTCCGCCCGAAGCCAGACAGTCCAGTTTCTCTTTCCCCGTATAAGTCTGCGTTCCCCGAGTCTGGCCCGGAACTGGAGTTCAGAGCAGTCGGGAGCTTGTGTTTCCCTGTGGATTGAAAAAGCCAGCCGTGTACTCAGTTTCCAGCCCTTTCCTCACAGCCCTTACCACTGCACTTTACTTCCGCAGCTCCTCTGAGTCTCAGTGTGCTTTTCTCTTTCCTTCTAGTTGTAGAATTTCCACTCAGCCAGCCTTCCTGTGGTTCTGGATGATGTCCGTTTTGTATTTTAGTTGTAGTTTTGAAGTGGTTGTGCGAGGCAGCAAGTTCAGAAACCTATGCCGCCATCTTGTTTTCTCCCTTGCAGCAGCTGATTTTCATTGATTATTACTATATTCAGACCCATGGGGGCTTCAGTCTACAAAAGAAAAAACTGTTCTTAAGTTTGCTGCTAGTGGGTGCCATTCATAAGACTTTTTACATAATGGCTTAGTGGGGGGAGGTCTTAGTAATGTTAAATTCTCTTTGCTCTCTCCCAGAAGCAAGCAGTGATAGTAATTGTATTTAGGTTTTCGCTTCCCCCTCCTTTGGTGTGATGCTAGCCAGCTTTAATTCTACACACAAAGGAGCAGTAGTTTGATTCTTGTGTCATACAAAAAAGGGAAGCCAGGTGGGGACACCCGTGTAATTATACTTTGCCCATATATTTACTATACTAGGCGGGGGATCAGTCCACGTAAGGGATTTTACCCAGGGAGGACAATCCCCATTAGCTCTTGGTGAAATTACCGCACAGCTGGTTACTGCCAGCATGGCAGGAAAGACATTTTCAGGCGTTCTTGGGGTTTTGGTCTCTTCACAAATTCGTTCAGCTTTCTGGACCATCTTCTTTATTACTCCCCAAGTCATCTAGGTTGTTCATCGTCCGCCGTGTTCTTCTTCCACTTCTTATCTTCATTGTGTTTCCTGGGTCTGCTGTTTGTGGCTGGGGTAGCCGATTGTCTACAGCTGCATGGTGTGGCTCCTGGCGCAAGGTCCTCATTAATCTGGCTAGTTCCTCTCTCGGATCCATGTTACAGTTTAATATTTCTAGTAGGAATCCACACAGCTGGCTAGTTCCTCTCTCGGATCCATGTTACAGTTTAATATTTCTAGTAGGAATCCACACAGGTTTGGAGAAATTTTCTGGAAATATACAAGCATACCCTCGATTGTATGTTAGTACTTGATCGGGTCCCTTCCATAAACCAGATTCAGGATCTTTCCATTTAACTGGACCATTTTCCTTTGTTTTTGTTTTTGTTTTTTTTGTGTTTTTTTTTAATTAAGGTATTATATGTGTACATATCTTACCATTGCCCCCCCCCACCCCACTCCCATACATGCCCTCACCCCCCAATGTTTTGCATCCGTTGGTTACTCTTATATGCATGCATACAAGTCCTTCAGTTGATCTCTTATTTCTCCCACCTCTCCCTAACCTTCCCACTGTAATTTGACGGTCTGTTTGATGCTTTACTGCCTCTGTATCTATCCTTTTGTTCATCAGTTTATACTGTTTTTCATTATCCCCAAATGAGTGAGATCATGTGGTATTTTTCTTTCATTGACCCATTTTCCTTTGTTTTATTCTGTCACCAGTGTAACTCCATGAGTGTCTTGCCATCAGCATCACAAGTGAAAAAATTTAAAGTAATTAAGGCTTGGTGCAGCCTACCCACAGGTGATTTCTCCATCATAATCCCCCTTTTTGTTTTTCAAGTTGGCATTTTAGCCGCTGATGCTGTCGTTCAATAATGGCCTGTCCTTGGGAATTATGTGGTATTCCTCTAATGTGCTGAATTTTCCACTTTTTACCAAATTGCTGGAAATGACAGCTTGTGTAAGCAGGCCCATTATCAGCTTTAATAATTTTTGGAATTCCCATGACAGCAAAAGCAGCTCGGTAATGATTAATAACCTGTTTTGCCATTTCCTCTGTCGATGCAGTAGCCCATAGGAGAAAAGGTGTCTACAGAGACATGCAATGCCCCAAGGCGTCCAAAGGAAGTATAATGTGTCACATCCATTTGCCAGATATGGTCCCTTAGCAAACCTGTAGGGTTGACTCCTGTGTTAGGCCCTTGAGGTAGATGTAACATGCAAGTGGGACATTCTCTGATAATCTGTTTTGCCTGCTGTCAAGAGATTCAGAATTGTCTAGACAACATTTTGGCAGGCTGATGTAAAAGCTGATGAGATTCTGAGGCCTGTTTTAATAAAGTAACCAATTGATCAGCGTGTGCATTTCCTTTTGCCAATGGTCCAGGTAATAAACTGTGAGCCCTTATGTGAGTAATATAGAAAGGATATTGTCTTTGTTGCACAATCTGCTGAACTTGTTTAAATAGTAAAAATAAACTTTGGTCACTGAGCCATTTTAAACGAGCAGTTTCAATTCTATTTAATAAACCTGCAGCATAAGAAGAGTCAGAGATAATATTAAGAGGTCTTGCAAATCCTGTAGTGCAGCCTTAATAGCTTCCAACTCAATTCTTTGTACAGAAGTATGACTAGTTTGGATGACTCGGTCTAAATTAATTGTATGATAAGCAGCTTTGCCATTTGATGATCCATCAGTAAAAACAGTTAATATTCAGGAATAGGTTTCTGCCTAGTATTTTTTGGTATTATAATAATAGGAGTATAATATAAAAATTTTAATAATTTGTCTTTTAGTAGGTGACAACTAAGTTCCCCTGAACATCCACTCAGTCCAATTTGCCATTTTAAATCAGTCTGAAATAACATTTCTAATTGCTTCCCAGTAAGGGGAAGGTAAATACATTGGGGTTTTTGTCCTCTAAGCTGTCTGCTGCGCTTTCTAAGTTGAAGTATCAACTGAGCCATAAGTTCTATATATGTAACTGCAGTTTTAGAGGATTGATGTCCTAGGTCAGTGGTCGGCAAACCGCAGCTCGCAAGCCGCAGTTTGCCGACCACTGTCCTAGGTGGATCCATTTAATAATAGCAAGAGAGTTGTTATTTTGGAAGATGACTCCAGTGGGACTATTTGCAGTAGAATTAATCTGTCCCAATAAAGGCAATTCAGGCAGCACTCGTGCCACTTGGGCTAAGGAGATTGCCTGCTCAATTCTTAGTAACTCCTTCCTAGCTTCATCTGTCAATACTCAGGGTGAGGAAAGATTAGAGGCACCTCTAAGTATATTAAATAAGTTTGTCATTTCTCCTGTAGAGATTTTTAGATAAGGTCTTAACCAATTAATGTCCCCTAATAATTTTTGAAAGTCATTTAAGGTTTTAAGGCAGTCTTTCCTTATTTCTACCTTCTGAAGTCTAATATATTGGTTTTCAATTATGGTACCTAGATATTTAAAAGGCATTTCTTTCTGTACTTTTTCTGGAGTAATTTTTAAACCCCATTTAGGAAGTTCTTTTCCTAATTGAGAAAACATTGATAAAGTCTGTTCTTCCCATGGACTCGCTAGGAGCAAGTCATCCATGTAATGGACAATATAACACTGTGAATATTTGTCCCCTAAAGGCTGAGTAACTTGAGCTACATATTTTTGACATAAAGTAGGGCTATTGGCCATTCCTTGAGGCAAACTTTCCATTGATATCTTTTCATAGGCTCTATATTATTAATAGATGGCACTGAAAAGGCAAATCTTTGTTTATCTTGCGGTGCCAAGGGAATGGTGAAGAAACAATCCTTAAGATCTACTACTATAAGAGACCAATCTAGAGGGATTTGTGAAGGCGCTGGGAGTCCAGGCTGTAAAGCTCCCATGGTATGCATAGTAGTGTTAACGGCTCTAAGATCATGTAACAATCGCCATTTTCCTGCCGCCTTCTTAGGTATTGTAAATATAGGAGTATTCCAAGGACTATTGGAAGGTTCTATATGACCAGCCTCTACTTGTTCCTGTATTAATTCATGAATATGATTTAATTTCTCCTTGGTTAATGGCCACTGATCCACCCATATAGGCCTATCATCTTTCCATTGTATAGGCTCAGCATGTGGGTGAGGAGATTGAGCAGTGACCACTCCTAAAAAGGCTGATATTCTAATCCTTGTTTTCCTGTGTTTCCTTTGGCCTGAATGGGTTCTTTAATCTCCTGATTATCTTTTCCTAAACCTTGATCAGCTTGATATCCCATCTGAGTTATTAACTGTTGTCCCTTACCGGTAATAATACAAGCTTGTAAACCTTCTAAAACGTCTCGGTCCCATAAGTTGACTGCAATTCCAGAGACTATATAGGGCTGAAACCATCCTGTTTGTCCTTCCTCATCTTTCCACTTAACACCGCAGCACTGCGTTGTGTGTTATCAGGAATTCCAACACCCGTGATAGAGCCCATAGCTTCTACCATGGACCAACTTGGAGGCCAGAATTCTTGACTGATGACACTAATATCTGCTCCAGTGTCTACAGATCCTTTAAACAGTTTTCCCTCTATTCTTAGATTAATCATAGGATGGGTCTTAATAATTTCCTGTATCCAATATATACCTGAGCTTCCAAATTGTTGTGTCTTTCTCTTCCTATTTATAACTTCACCTTGCTGAATATAAGGCAAAAGCAGGAGCTGAGCAATTCTTTGTCCTGGAATAATTTGCATAATATGTTTGCATTCTAAAATTACTTTGATTTCTCCCTCATATTCTGAATCTATGACTCCAGGAAAAACAGTCCTTTTAGCGTATTTTCAGTCTTTCCTAGGACTAAACCCGATATTCCTGGTGGCACAGGTCCCCAAATTCCTGTAGGAACAACTTGTCTAGCCATATCGGGGATCAGGGTGATAGCTATTGTGCTATTAAGATCAAAGCACTTCTTTCTGGAGTGACTTGAAGGAGGGAATCTACTGTGGTCCTGGCAGGGTAGAACTTCCCCTTATTTAATAACGGGGCTGTGGGGAGCTCCTCTGGCCGTTTCCCTGCGGCTGGCCATTTCCTATGTCTTGATTTAATGGCTGGCCATTTCTATGAAATTTAGATTTACACTGATTGGCCCAATGATTCCCCTTCTTACATCTGGGACATACACCTGCATTACCTGAGTTGGGAGGCGGAATGTTTACACCTTCTCTCTGAGCATTACCTTGTGTCCTTTCTGTTTACATTCCTTTTTAGAATGTCCTTGTTGTCCACAATTAAAACATGATTTGTTTCTTGTTGTGATTGCGGCAGCTAGTAAGCTTGCCTGAGAAATGCCTGACCCCACATTCTGACAGGCTCGAATCATTTCTGTAATGGTACTATTTTTTCTTAGAGGCGTTAGACATTTCTTACATTAATCATTGGCCTTTTCATAAGCTAATTGCTGAGTCAAAATGTCTCCTGCTGTCTCATGTTGAATCTGCCAGCTCACTGCTTGAGTGAGGCGAGCTGCAAAATCAGAGAATGATTCAGTGGGTCTCTGCATGGGAGGCTCCCTCAGGGTCCCCTTTTGCTGGTAAAGTCCACTAGGCTTCTCTTCCACAAAGCCTAATTTGCTCATGCGCCTGCTGGACGTATTGAAGTTGATTATGGACGTCACTAAATTGTCCCTGTCCTGCAAGCATCTCAAAAGTTATGAGAACAGCCATAACCGGTTTGGCTCAGTGGATAGAACATCCACCTGCGGATTGAAAGGTCCCAGGTTCGATTCTGGTCAAGGGCATGTACCTTGGTTGCGGGCACATCCCCAGTGCCGGGTGTGCAGGAGGCAGCTGATTGATGTTTCTAACTCTCTCTCCCTCTCCCTTCCTCTCTATAAAAAATCAATAAAATATATTTTGAAAAAAAAAAGTTATGAGAACATTCTGTCCGAGATTTGAAGAAGCTTGTTCTTGACATTTCTCTAAAAATTCTCCTTTCCATACCAAATAATCTCCTCCATCCAGAGTTGCACGGGCTAGAGAATACCAATCATAAAGAGCTAGGAACGCTTCAGAAATGTTAGTTATAATTCTCCAGTAAATGGAGCATTTGTGCCATTCTGTATTACACTATCACACAAGGCCTTTATCATTTTAAATTCAAATCTTTCATGCTGTCTTATTATTTGATTTGGGAATTGTGGATTAGCTATCTGTATAATAGGAAAAGCAAGTCTGTCCTCCACTGTCATGTCCTTCAATCCTTTTCGGATGGCTCTTTGCATAGGTGATTCTATTAGTGGCGATTTAAATGTTTCAGAATCAGGACATGAAGGCCACTCCTCCAGTTTATCTTTCTGCTTTTCTTTAGGAGTGGAGGGTGCAAAGGGAGGAGGTCTTTCTTCTTTGAAAGGCTCTAGCAAATGCAGTGCTGTTTCCCACAAGGAGAAACAATTTGGAGGCAAATTTTTCCCCTGCTGCTGAGCTTCTTTCAAGTTCTGACCTATCCGTCCCCAACATTCAATATCCAATGTACCCTCATCAGAAACCCATGGATTATATTCTATAACAATCTGTAGAAACTGTAAAAGAAGATCTTCTGAAACTGCAACTCCCTTATCCTTTAACAAGCAAGTCAAGTCTACAGGAAAGTCTCTCCTCTTTTGACGAATTCTGCCCCATTATGATCTGGCTGAAACAAGAGAAAATACTCGAGCACAACGGGTCCACCGGCTTCTGCAGCTGACAAGAGTTTTGCACGCAGTTAATCTTCCACCACTGGGTCTGGTGATATTTTCCGCTCTGGGGAATCCTTTTTCTCCAAGTCCCAGTTCAAGGATGCCAGTTGTGAAAAGCCATGGCCAACGTAGCTTTTGGGTTCAAAGGCTTGGAGAAAGAGCTGACGGACAAATAAAACACAAGACAAGAAATAATAATTTGGAAATTATGGGGGGAAGCCAGGGAAAACTTAACTGTAGTACTCAAGTTCCACTGAGTCTCCATTTCCAGCTGCTTTTATTTACTAGAATACACAATTGAATTTTAGGACTGCAAACAGACATCTCAATGGTAATGTTTAGTAAACAGTAAGATTATCAGGTTGTGGGGAGTTTGCTTTAGGCCATTGGGTCAGCAGTAGGTAATAAAATGCAAATAATCACCCTGTGAATATCAAAGGAGCTCAGGTCAGCCTTATAAAGGACTTCTTGCATTTATATTAATTACTGTTGATCTTGGTTTCCTGCATTTATTCTCCTTAGAGTCGTGCCTCTCCCCAGGGGCTACCTTAGGCGTGTTTGTAATCACACTTGTATTTGAAGGTAGTTCTATGTATTTATGTTTCTTCCACTCACCTTGGGTTGTAAGTTTCACCCTCTGTTTACCCCAGAGCAGGGTTTGGTGCATTGCACAGCTGCTCCAGCACCCCGTCTGCCGCTGGGGAAGGCTGTTGGGGGAGAGGCAGAGGGCAGGGGGATGTTCTCTTGCCTAATCAGCTCCACGCGGCTCCTGGGCCCCTTGGGGGCAGCTTCAGCACCTAGAGGCAATATTCTTCCCTTCAGCCCTCTTGTCTGAACTAAAGCCACCCAATCACTAGGACTTTCAGAGATGGGGCCCAAAGGCAAATCCAGGCTCCTGGCAAGGGCATTTTACCTGTGGTAGTGTGTATATTTTTTCTACTGCTGACCCTTGACCTTTTGGTCTCTTGTGTTAGGGAAGAGTTGTAGGTTTATAATAACATGGACTAATTTGCTAAGTGGTTTTGGAAACAATCTTAACCAGCATAGATCATCTAGAATCTAGATGCCTTCAAGAAGTTAAAATATGTTTTTTGGAAAAGGGTAAAACAGGCTTAATTTCACCTGACATACCAAAGATATTCAGTAATTGTTATTACCTTTGTTAAATTTCACACCTTGGTGCATCTAGACTGGAATTTTTTACCTAGTTAGACAGTATTTAGTGGGGATCAGCAGCTGTCCTGGCTTGGCTCAGCTTCAGAGTATAAGGGTTTCTACAAATGGTGTCTCATTTTCCCACATCTTGGAAAGCTTTACATTTGGCATGAAGTGAGACAGACAAATGTACGGACATACTGCTTTAGGGTTCATGGTGTAACGAGGTAGCCAGGCCACTTAAATGTGCCATCAACAAACATTTCACCTGGTCTTTACTTTGAACTGTAAATGTTTGCCTATCAAACATTTTACTGCTTCAAAGCTACAATATACCCTCTTCTTTGATTTCTGGGGTCTTTGAGTGGTGGGTTAGGGAGGTCACTTTGTTGTCCATATAGGTTAGGGATGTGCCAGCAGTTTCTGTGAGGAATGATAATTTTACTCCTTATGGAAAGAAGACAGGCCTTGTCCTGGTGAAGTTTGTCTGGTTTAATCTGTGAATTGCTTTTCTTTAATCATTCATTTAAAGGGGGCTGTTGAAGATGAAAATCTGTGGTTTGTCCTATATTTAATTTCCTTAGCACTTTGAATGGTTAAGTTTCTGCAGGCTTAGAATTAGGGATTTGATTTGTGGCTGGGGCTCTCCATAAAATCAGCCTGTCCCAAGCAGTCTGTGATCCCCAGACGCAATGTTTCTCTCCTATCCTCCACATTTTGGTTACTATTAATAATTACAATCCCTGCCCTAAGATCACTTACAGTTTTTCATAGTCTTGTTTTCAGCTACATTTTTTTGTCTAGTTGCCATCGTAGTACATCTATAATTTCAGGTCTTCCTTTTTCCCTTAAGCCATTTCCTTTCCTTAGGGTACAGTCCCAAAAATTATTCTTATTCTTTTTACAGACAAGAGATGATCCCCAGGTTGGCCTCACAATGAAACTGATTTCCTCTCAGTCCTCCACAAAGAGGTTTTATTCCTGCCCCTAAACTTCTGCCAGCCCCACACCCGGTAGAAGGGCCAGAACTGGGCCCATCTGTAGCTGGGATGGGGCCAGGCAGCTGGCTGCCTGCCTCATTCTTGTCTATTATCTCTGATCCTGTGTTTTGGTATCACATGCCCAGTCTTTTATTGCCAAGGCAGAGTGGTGGACTAAGTGATATCCTGAGTAATACCCAAGCATAAAAGAGAACTGAGCCTTGGCCTGTGTTTCTCAGTGGTTAGAACACGAGCCTGTGCACAGAAGGGTTGCAGATTCGATTCCCAGTCAAGGGCTTGTACCAGGGTTTCAGGTTCAGTCCCCCACCCTAGTTGGAGCATGTGTAGGAGGCAGCCAATTGATGTATCTCTCACACACATCAATGTTTCTCTCTCTTTCTCCTCCTCTCCCTCTCTCTCTCTCCCTCCCTCCCTCCTGCCCTCCCTCCCTCCTGCCCTCCCTCTCCTTCTCTCTCTTTTCCACTCTAAAAAAAAAAAGAACTGAGGGACTTTTTTGAGGAAAGCAAAGAGGTCCAGGCTTTTAAGTCAAATGTCTCAATATTGTATGACTAGAGCAAATAGATGCTTAGGAACAGAACTTGCCGCATGGTGATGTAGGTAAGACGCTGAATGCGGAACAGTTAGCTAGTGTCAGGTCTCACGTGGATCATGGATCATGATGGCTCAGCTTGGTGGAGATCCCAGATTGCTAGTTAGGAAAAAAGCTTGGCTTGAGGCATTCAGGCTGGTAACTGGCGGGGAGTAGGAGGGAGCTGCTGCTTCTGCTGGGATGAATGACATATGTAGATTTTACTTGAGGAGAAGATAGTTTAGCACTTTTTTTTTCCTTGGGGAGGGGACAGCTCTTTCATAGGAAGAGGAGAAAGACACTTGAGGAAGAGACAGATTGTCCCACTTCTCTCGCTTGGATCTTATCTCTCAACACCACTGTTCTTTAATCCATTCAGATGTTGCAACTGTTTTCCAAAGAGAAACAACTGAGGTGTTTTTTAATTCTCACCCAAGGACATGCTTACATGTGTGTGTATGTGTTTGCATGTGTATTTTTAAATTGATTTTAGAGAGAGAGGAAGGAAGAGAAGCATCGATGTGAGAGAGAAACATCAATTAATCGCCCTCCAATTAATGCCAGGTAGGCACCCCGACCTGGGATTGAATCTGCAACCTAGCTATGTGCCCTGACCAGGAATCGAACCTGCAGTCTTTTGGTGTACGGGACAACACTCCAATCAACTGAGCCACCCGGCCAGCGTCCACTGAGGTTTTTTATACCAAATCTATTTCTTCTTTGATCTCTTTGGTAACCCAATCATTGTTTAATAGCATACTATTTAGCCTCCAGGTGTTTGATTTTTTTTTATTGTTTTTATTGTAGTTGATTTCTAGTTTTATGCCATTGTGATCTGAGAAGATGCTTGATATGATTTCTATATTCTTGAATTTGAAGAGACTTTGCCTGTGTCCCAATATGTGGTCTATCTTTGAAAATGACCCATGTGCACTTGAGAAGAATGTATATTCTGTGGCTTTGGGGTGAAATGTTCTGAAGATGTCAATTAATTCCATCTGATCTAGTGAGTCATTTAGGATTGATGTTTCTTTGCTGACTTTTTGTTTAGAGGGTTTGTCCAGTAGTGTTAGTGGGGTATTAAAGTCCCCTACTATGATTGTATTGCTGTCAATCTCTCCCTTGATATCCTCCAGGAGATTTTTTATGTATTTGGGTGCTCCTGTATTGGGTGCATATATGTTTACCAGAGTTATATTCCCTTATTGAATTGCTCCCTTTAGTATTATGAAGTGGCCTTCTTTATCTCTTGTTATGGCCTTCAGTTTGAGGTCTAATTTGTCAGATATAAGTATTGCTACCCCAGCTTTTTTTTTCATTTCCGTTCGCCTGAAAAACCTTTTTCCATCCCTTCATCATCAGTCTGTGTGAGTTCTTTGTTCTGAGGTGGGTTTCCTATAGACAGCAAATATATGGGTCATGTTTTCTTACCACTTAGCTACCCTATGTCTTTTGATTGGGGCATTTAATCCATTTACATTTAAAGTGATTATTGATAGGTACTTGTTTGTCGCCATTTTTATTCTTTATGCCTGTGTTCCTTCTTCCTTTCCTATTTCTTCTTTTTACAGCAGACCCTTTAGTATATCTTGCATTGCTGGTTTGGTCGTAATAAACTCCCTTAGTCCTTTTTTGTCTGAAGCTCCTGATTTCAACCTCAATTTTGAATGATAGCCTTGCTGGGTACAGTATTCTTGGATTCAGACCCTTCCTTTGCACGACTTTGTATATTTCATTCCATTTCCTTCTGGCCTGATGTGTTTCTGTTGAGAAATCAGTCGGTAGTCTGATGGGAGATCCTTTGTAGGTAACTTTCTGTCTCTCTCTGGCAGCCTTTAAGATTCTTACTTTGTCATTGGTGTTTGCCAATTTAATTATAATGTGTCTTGGCGTCGGTCTTTTGGGGTTCATTTTGTTTGGGACTCTGTGAGCTTCTTGGATTTGTGTGGGTTTTTTCTTCCCTATATCAGGGAAATTTTCTGTCATTATTTCTTCAAACAGGTTTTCTATTCCTTGCTCAGTTTCCTCTCCTTCTGGCACCCCTATGTTGCAGATGTTGTTTCGTTTTGTGTTGTCCCAAAGTTCCTTTAGGCTCTCCTCTTGTTAAGTTTTTTTTCCTAGATGCTTCTCTGCTTGGGTATTTTTTCCTACCTTGTCTTCTAGCTCACTGATGTGGTCCTCCGCTTCTTCTAGTCTACTGTTGATGCTTTCTATTGAGTTCTTAATTGCAGCGATGTCATTTTTTATTTCTTCTTGGTTCTTCTTCATTTCCTCTTGGTTCCTACACATATTGTTGAATTTGTCTTCTATCCTTTTCAGCGACCTTATGACCATTGCTCTGAATTCTTTCTTTGTCATATTGCCTGCCTCCATTTCATTTACTTCCTTTTCTGGTGATTCCTCTTTTTCTTTCGTATGCGGACTATTTCTTTGTCTCCCCATGATTGCTCCTCTCTGGATGTCTGGTTATGTAGCTCTCTCTCTCCTGCACTGACTTATAGGCACAAAATACAACATGACAAGCCACAACACATAGGGCACCAAACACAAATGTATTCATGATACCTATACCCCCAAATAAAGGTGACCACCAGAGAAAAGAGAATTAAGGAATAGAAAAGAGTGCAAAAATGATATTGAGAAAAGGACAAAATGTAGGAGAGAAAAGAAAGAGAAGAAAAAAGAAGGAGGAAAAAAATATTTGTATATGGGGAGAAAACTCCAATAAAACAACATCTAATCCAAAAAATGCAAACAACAAATTCCCAGAGATGAATGCAAACTACAAACAACAACTAATCCAAAAAAGCACAAACAACAAACACCTAGATGAATCTGAGGAGGCAGAGTTTTCTCTAGGTGATAACTGACCTTTCCGTCTGCGGATTGCCTCACCAGCTGTGTTTAATTTGCCTATTCCGGTGGGTGTTGTTTGATTCAGCCGTTCCTTCTATCTGCTCTGTGAAAAGACGCAGGGCCCATCCGCATTTTCTGCGCCGCTTTGTCTCCCCCTGAACAAACCTCCCAGGCACCCTTGGTTGGGGAGGCTGGAGATCCGGCGTTCGTGGGTTCACAGCTGAGGTAGCTGGTCCCTGGCCATTGTGGTTGTAGGGTCCCGGGAGGTATTCGAGGTCTCCCTGGTTGAAGATAAGGCTGGGGTTCTGATCACAGTTGGTCTCCCGATCTCAGCTGGTCTCCCTTTCAAGATGGTGGGGCCTATGCAGCAGAGCCGCTGCTCTGGGAGAGATTTCAGCAGCAGTAGAGGCTGCCCAGTCAGGAGGGGCTGGTCCACCAGTCCCCAACAGTCCTTTGGAATATAGCTGTCCCTCACTCACAAATACAGACACTCCCCGCATGTCCATGCCCTCTCCTTTCGTTCTCTCACTCACACACTATCTTGCAGTCTGCCGACCCGTTGTCAGCCATCTTGGATCCTGTATACCAAAGCTAAATTCCATACAGCATGTTTCAGATTATTCCCCAGGTTTGCTCTGTCTATCCAAGTATGCCCCATCTTTCTGACCTTTGTCCTACCTCCCACCTTGACTTGCTCCATTCTTCCAATATTTACACACTAGAGGCCCGGTGCACGAAATTCGTGCACGGGGGAGGGGGAGGTCCCTCAGCCCAGCCTGCACCCTCTCCAATCAGGGACCCCTCGAGGGATTTCCGACTGCCCGTTTAGCCTGATCCCAGTGAGATCGGGCCTAAACAGGCAGTCGGACATCCCTATCACAATCCAGGACTGCTGGCTCCCAACTGCTCGCCTGCCTGCCTTCCAGATTGCCCCTAACTGCTTCTGCCTGCCAGCCTTATCACCCCCTAACCACTCCCCTGCCAGCCTGATTGATGCCTAACTGCTCCCCTGCCAGCCTGTTTGCCCCTAACTGCCCTCCCCTGCAGGCCTGGTCACCCCTAACTACCCTCCCCTGCAGGCCTGGTCACCCCTAACTGCCCTCCCATGCAGGCCTGGTCCCGCCCAACTGCTCTCCCCTGCAGGTCTGGTTCCCCCCCCAACTACCCTCCCCTGCAGGCCTGGTCACCCCTAACTGCCCTCCCCTGCAGGCCTGGTCCCCCCCAACTGCTCTCCCCTGCAGGCCTGGGTCCCTCCCAACTGCCTTTCCCTGCAGGCCTGGTTGCCCCCAACTTACCTCCTCTGCCGGCTTGGTCACCCCTAACTGCCCTCCCCTGCAGGCTTGATTGCCCCCAACTGCCCTCCCTTGCAGGCCTGGTCCCTCACAACTGCCCTCCCTTGCTGGCCATCTGTGGTGGCCATCTTGTGTCCACATGGGGGCAGGATCTTTGACCACATGAGGACAGCCATCTTGTGTGTTGGAGTGATGGTAAATCTGCATATTACTCTTTTATTAGATAGGATAGAGGCCTGGTGCATGGATGGGGGCCAGCTGGTTTTCCCCGAAGGGTGTCCCGGATCAGGGTGGGGGTTCCCTTGGAGCATGGGGCGGCCTGGGTAAGGGGCCTGTGGTGGTTTGCAGGCCGGCCACGCCCCCCGGCGACCCAAGCGAAGGCCCTGGTATTTGGGGTTTATTTATCTTCTACAATTGAAACTTTGTAGCCTTAAGCGGAGGCCTGGGCCAGCCAGGGCTGCAGAAGCTTGGCTTCCTCCATTGCCACAGGCAACACTAGCCTCCTGCTCTTTCCAGCTCCGTGGCTGCCGCCATTTCTGTTTGGATTTATGTATCTTCTATCATTGAAACTTTGTAGCCTTGAGTGGAGGCCTAGGCCAGCCAGGGCAGGCAGAAAGCTTGGCTTCCTCCATTTCTGGGGAAACCCAAGCTTCCCTCCTGCTCTCTGTGGCCATAGCCATCTTGGTTGGGTTTATTTGCATATTCGCTCCTGATTGGCTGGTGGACGTGGCTTGTGGGTGTAGCAGATGTACGGTCAATTTGCATATTACTCTTTTATTAGATAGGATGTATTATGTTAGCCTGCAGTGCCTCCTGCCTCAAATGCCTCTTCTTTTGCCAATTTTGTTTTCTTTAACTTTTTTTTTTAATATATTTTATTGATTTTTTACAGAGAAGAAGGGAGAGGGATAGAGAGTTAGAAACATCGATGAGAGAGAAACATCGATCAGCTGCCTCCTGCACACCCCCCACTGGGGACGTGCCCGCAACCAAGGTACATGCCCCCGACTGGAATCGAACCTGGGACCCTTCAGTCCGCAGGCCGATGCTCCATCCACTGAGCCAAACCAGTCAGGGCTGTTTTCTTCAACTTTTTGATTAAAACTCACCCTCTGCAGAGGCATCATTTATTAATTTGCAAGTCCTAATTCAGTAGTTCCATGTTGGGGACCTGAGATTCCAGGTGAGTCCCACACTGCTGGTCCATGGACCGCACTCGAGTAGTAGCACTGTAGACCAGGAGCCAGCACACTCATTCTGGACAGGGCCAGGTAGAACATACGTTAGGCTTTGCAGGACACTCAGCCTCTGTTTACAAAAACAAGTGGCAGGCCATGTTTAATTTGCTGACCCTTGTTCTAGAGCACAGACCACAGAGTCAGAGTAACAATTTCAAACTTTAGTTCTACCTCCCTAGCTCTCAGTTTCCATATCTGTAGAAAGGGGTTAGTAATACTAACTACCTCAAGGTTGTAAAGATTTGTATGAGAATGGAGCTCCATGAAGGTGGGAGCCTTGTTTTGTTTTCTGTTTCTAGAACAGGACCTGGTACTTGGTAGGTACTAAATTAATATATTAGCTGTTATCTTTCAGATGGAAGAAACAAGATAAAGAGGTACGTAACCCAAGGCATTTTAGAGATATTTCCTGCAATGTCTAGTTTTGTTTTACTATTCCTGTTCTTATTTCTACCCACTATGCAGTCACAGATCACAATCTATTGAGGGAGGAGAGTGACAACAGATAATAACTGTCACCTCATGTTGTTGCAATAGAGCTAAATACAGGGTGTTGAAGGAACACATAGGTTGCTCTTAATAGCGCTTCTGGAAGATGAGATATTTAAATTGAATTCTAAAGACTAGGAATTTGCCGGGCAAAAAAGATGGGTATTCTAGTCAGGAGTTGTGATACGTTTGGGCTCTGGTTGTGAGAGCAGGGATTTCAGCCTTATTAGTTCTAGGATTCTATTTTTCTCATTTCTTCTTAATTGGTATTTTCCCTGACAGGCTGCCCTTTGGGGATACAGCTCAGTTCTCTGTAGGACTAATGGGAGGGAATGGAACAAAGGTGTGGACAGAACATGGCTCTGTCGTTCTGCATTCACATGTACTTAATAAAACTCAGATAGTTGCCATTGTAGCCTGTCATGTACAATTATATATTAAAATTTTTTATTACAGAAAAATTAAAATGATGTAAAAGAGAATAATATAGTCAGCACCTATGTGTCCTTCTAGCTTCAGACGTTATCAGATCAGGGTCAAACTAGTTTTTTACATTCCCACATCACCCTGATTACTTTGAAGCAAATCTCAGATCATATTTTTAAGTTTCTGGCATTCATTTTGATTTTCACAGAGGCCAGTGCTGCTGAGGACGCAGATGTACATGTAGCTGTGGTGGTGAGACCTGGCAATGCAGGACTAACAGACGATGAAAAGACTTACTACAGCCTCATTACATCCTTCAGTGACCTGTACCTGCCTTCCTCCACCTAGAGGATTTCCGAGGAAGACCAACTGTCTCCACAGAGTTGCCCCTGTAGTCTAGTTTTTTTCTAGTGGTAAAAGTAACTTACTTTAAACATACATATAAACACACGTATGTATGCATGCAAGTATATATGTGTGTGTTCAAATTACCTTCATAGGCACAGGAGTTGGGAGGAAATCTCAGTTCAGTGGAAAGGAAACTAATTTAAAGATGCTTTATATGTAGAAATGGTGTGAAACCGCAACTCTCACCCTTATTGAGGGTAAAATGTAGTTGATAGAAGAAATTAACATCTAAAGTGTTATGGTTATCACATTATGGACCAAAATGGAAAGATAGGTTTGAGAAGTTATTCAGAAGCCTTGGTATTTTAAAAACTGGAAATATTTTAAAGACTTATTCCTAATAGTAATTCATCTCCCCTTTTAATTATGAGTTAGAAAATTATTAGCAGCTGAATTTCAAAATATTAGCTTCCTTACCTATAGAAGATAAAATTATTTATTTCTGCTCCAAAAGAGACAAAATTGGGAAAGGAAGCTATTTGAGTCCTGATCAATCAAACATCTATCACTTAAGAAACTTGCTAATCATTGTGGCACCCCCAGCAAGTAGCTGCTTTATCAGTGAAAAAGGTGCACTGATGTAACAGGTAAAATTACAAAATAGTTCTAGTCCTACCAGTAGTTATCACTAGATTTTATAGTTGCCCTTCTAACTCCTTGTTAGCATGGCTTGAGAATATATCTTACTGCTGTTTACTATTTTTAAAAAAAGTTTACTGAAATCAGTTTATAAGACTTAGAAGAGCCCTACTATGTACTATTTTCCTCGAAATGAATGTGAGAAATGTTAATTTTATAACAGCATTATTTATCCTGGTTCAGTCCTAATGGGATGTCATGTTAATTTCACATTGTGATTAATAAAAACATTTTTTCTTCAACTCAGTTTTATGTAGGTCCCTGAACTACACCACATATCGCCATAACCAAAAGAGAAACTAGAGATTTAGAAAAATATGAATTTCATTTTAGTTTTTGCTTTATTATGTGTGTGTTTTAATGGAATGCCATTGGAAATCATTGACTGTGAGTTATGTATACATATATGGTTAACCTCATTGGTTATTTTATTTGGATAGTAAGCATTCAAGATATGAGTGGGTTTCTTAGGTTTTTGAGACTCTTATATTTGAGGTACCTAGGATAATACTTGAAGGAGGCAGTTCTTCTAACTAATCAAGAAAAACTACTGAATCCTGAAGGAATGGTTTTCGGGAATGCTCTGAATAAGGAAAAGGAAGTAACCTTGCAAATATGAGAGAATAGGGACTATAAAAGATTTTATGTTGATAATTTTTATCTTCTAGTAGCTAATTAAGAAATCTAATGATTATGAAAATACAGAAGAGTAGTAAAAGGGAAATGAATTTAAGTAAATCTTAGAAATACGAGTGAGTTGTAAATCATGGTAAGACCACAAATGTTAATAAAGGTTGAACTTCATACCATTTCTGAAAAAGCTCATGAAAAGATAACAGAAAATGTATCTTTTACTGAAAATAAAGGAATAATTGGAAAAGTAAGCAAGAAATGAGAGAAAATTATACACCAGGACCTGGACTAGAATCGAGTTTAAGGGAAACAAGTTTAAGTATCTAGCCAATGGAGAATTGAGGTGGAGAAGTGTCTTAGTGGATTCAGATTGTACCAGAGACAGGGTAGCTTATAAACGACGAAATTTTATTTCTTTTTTTTTTTTTAATATACTTTTATTGATTTCAAAGAGGAAGGGAGAGGGAGAGAGCGATAGAAACATCAATGATGAGAGAGAATCATTGATCGGCTGCCTCCTGCACGCCCCCCACTGGGGGACCGAGCCCACAACCCAGACATGTGCCCCTGACCAGAATCGAACCCAGGACTCCTCAGTCCACAGGCCAATGCTCTATCCACTGAGCCAAACCAGCTAGGACTGAAATTTTATTTCTTACAGTTCTGCAGGCTGGGTCCAAGATCATGCTGCTGGCAAATTTAATGTCTGATGAGAGCCGTTTCCTCAGACCAGTTTTCTCTTTGTAACTTCACATGGTAGAAGGGACGAAAGAGCTTTCTTGGGCTTCTTTTTATAAGGGCACTAATCCCTTCATGAGGGCTCTGCCAAGGCCTCCCAAGTCCCACTTCCAAATACATAAGCATGTGTGTGTGGGGGGGGGGACACAAACATTTAGTCTACAACAGCAGTCACTTTTCGTGGTAAAGGTACCAGAAAAACTAGTTTATATTGAATAATTGATGACAGAAAATAGATTAAAAAGTTAAAAGAAAGTTACAATATCAAATTCTATTTGTCAAAGAGGTGTGTGAAAGTAAGGGGGAAAGGTGAGGGGACTATTTCTTAGATCCTAAGAAACTCATTTACAGTATGTTAGGAAAGGATCTTTGGAAGACCCTTGAGTTGTGAAGGAGACTGGTTCTGAAGAAAGAAAATGCCTAGAAAGTGGGTTGTGAGCTAGGAGGTAAATCCATATAAATTTGTGGTTCTGAGTAAGGGAAGGAGGAAAAATCTCACCTGTAATTTCCAAAAAAGGACAAAGGCACTAAGTTTTCTCAGCATCCTGTTTGCAGAGCATACAGGGAACAAAGGCCTCTTGAAGTTGTGGCCCTTACCATTTCCCTTTGTTAATCCAGATCTACCTCAATTGTGCTCTTTGCCACAGTAGCACTGATTTCCAATCTTGAGTCAAAACCCAAGTTGGTTTCTTAGAAGAGAAGCCTCAGTCAAAGGGGCTTCTCTAATCTTACCAGCAATTCTGGAGTAGCAGAGCTTTCTGTTTGGCCTTCTGGGAGGCTGGGCCTTTGTTGCTAAGCTTAACTGGTGTCCACTTTAGAATTTCAGAAGGAAAGGATGGTAAAGAGCCAATGGTCTAAACAGGTGCACAGCAGCCTTTGCCCAGCAGATGGTGCTCTTTCTCCAGAGACCTTATCAAGTGTGAGGCCACCAGATACAGGGAGCTAACGTAGCTTTAAGAGAAAAATAAGTCTAGTTCATTTATCCCTAAAAGGCAATAGCATGATATTTTAGGAGTCAGAGTAATTTGGAAAAACGGGCAGTAATACGAAGCGAAATTCACCCACTAATATTCCTCTTCCCCCTTCTCCCTTAAGTCACATTTTCTTAAGTTATTTTTGGCCCTGGCTGATTTGACTCAGTGGTTAGAGGGTCATCCTGCAGACTAAAGGGTCACAGGTTTGATTCCTGGTCAAGGGCACAAACCTTGGTTGCAGGTTCAATCCCTGGCCCCAGTCAGGGTGCGTGCGGGAGGCAACCAATCAATGTGTCTCTCTCACACATGTTTTTCTCTCTTGCTCCTTTCTTTTCTTCCCTCTGCTCTCTTTAAAAGCATCAATGGAAAAAGTATCCTCTGGTGAGAATGTAAAAAAAAAGATTTTTGGAAAGCCAGTTTTTCTAGCTGAAGTGTAAAAAGGACTTGTTTTTAAGTGTTTACCCACCAGAGCACAAAGTTGAATTAATATATGCCAAAACAACTTATTATCCCAGCACTCATTACCTGATGGCAAAATGCTATTATCTTAAACCTAATTTAAGAATAATTTGTAGTTTTTGCTAACACATTGGAGTAACTCTAATAGAAGTAGAATTCACCTTCCTTAAGATTTAACCCAAATTGTTCATTCAAATATTGACTAAGCATCTATAATGTGCCCTGGATCTGCTGGGAAAATAGGATAGAGTGACTTTTTCTAGGGCAGTAGTCGGCAAACTCATTAGTCAACGGAGCCAAATGTCAACAGTACAACAATTGAAATTTCTTTTGAGAGCCAAATTTTTTTAACTTAAACTTCTTCTTCTAACGCCACTTCTTCAAAATAGACTCACCCAGGCCATGGTATTTTGTGGAAGAGCCACACTCAAGGGGCCAAAGAGCCGCATGTGGCTCGCAAGCCGCAGTTTGCCGACCACGGTTCTAGGGGGTTGCTAAGAAGGTAACATCTAATCTAAACAACATGAAAATGTAAGAAACTAGAAGGAAGAGCATTCCATGAAGATGGAAAGGCATATAGTAAATATCTAGGTCCATGTTCAGCATATTCTGTAATTAAGAGAAGGCCAGTGGCTGGATTCCATAAAAAAAGTGGGCAGAACCAGATTGTTAGGGCTTGACCATGATAAAGTTTGAGTTGTGTTCTAAGAGTGGTGGGAAGCCACTGGAGAATCCTATATAATAAAGAGGTAATATGCAAATTGACCATCACTCTAATACAAGATGGCCACCCCCATGTGGTCAAATATGGCTGCCCCCATGTGGACACAAGATGGCTGCCACAAGATGGCCGGCAGGGCAGGGCAGTTGTGGGTGATCAGGCCTGCAGGGGAGGGCAGTTAGGGGTAATCGGGCTGGCAGAGGAGGGCAGTTGGGGGCAACCAGGCCTGCAGGGGAGGACAGTTGGGGACACCAGGCCTGCAGGGGAGGGCAGTTGGGGGGTCCAGGCCTACAGGGGAGGGCAGTTGGAGGGGACCAGGCTGGCAGGGGAGGGCAGTTAGGTGTCGATCAGGCTGGCAGGGGAGTGGTTATGGGGTGATCAGGCTGGCAGGCAGAAGCAGTTAGGGGCAATCAGTCAGGTAGGCAGGTGATCGGTTGGGAGCCAGCAGTCCTGGATTGTGAGAGGGATGTCTGACTGCCCGTTTAGGCCCAATCCCACCGGAATCGGGTCTAAACAGGCAGTTGGACATTCCTCGAGGGGTCCCAGCTTGGAGAGGGTGCAGGCTGGGCTGAGGGACACACACACCCTTCCGTGCACAGATTTTGTGCACCAGGCCTCTAGTTTTAAACAGAAGATGACAGAATTTGATTTACATAAGGGAATTCTCCATTGAATGGAGAATGGGTTATAGGCAGGTAAGAATAGATGCAGGAAAATCAGGAATATCAGAGTTTGAGTGCCAAGTCAGAGACCACTTTAGGTATTAAAGAAATTTATAACGAGTGAGGTGTTGACAAAAGCAATGAGAAGGACTAGAGTAGTAGTAGTAAGGGAGGCTGCCATTGGACTGTGGAGTTGAAGGACACCCTATCTCCACTTTAATCTTCATTATTTTCTTCTATTTGCTTTGGGTTTAGTTTGTCCTTTTTCTAGTTCTTTAAGGTGGAAGGTTATTGCTTTGAGATCTTTTTTATTTTAAATATGTTTTTATTGATTTTTAGGGAAAGAGGAAGGAAAAGGAAGAGAGAGGAGATAAAAACATCAATCGGCTGCCTCCTGCACAACCCCTACAAGGGATCAAGCTTGCAACCTGGGCATACGCCCTGACCAGCAATCGAATCAGTGACCTCTTGGTGTATGAGTCAATACTCAACCACTGAGCCACACCAGCTGGACAACTTTGAACTCTTTTAATGTAGTTATTTATAGCTCCAAATTTCCCTCTGAGCACTGCTTACACTGCATCCCAGAGGTTTTGGTATTTTGTGTTTTGTTTTCATTCATCTCAAAGTATTTTCTAATTTCCCTTGTGATTTCTTCTTTGACCCATTGGTTGTTGAGGAGTGTTTTGTTCAGTTTCCACATATTTGTGAATTTCTAAATTTCCTTCTGTTACTGATTTCTAATTTCATTCTATTGTACTTGGAAAACATACTTTATATGATTTTGATCTTTTGAAATTTATTGAGACTTGTTTTGTGGCCTAACATACGGTCTATGCTAGAGAATGTTCTTTGTGCATTGGAGAAGAATATGTATTATGATGTTCTATAGACATTTGCCAGGTCTAATTTATAGTGTTGAGCCTTCTACTTCCTTGTTGATATCTGTCTAGTTGCTTTATCCAATATTGAATGTGGAGTATTAAATTCTCCATCTATTATTTGTTGAACTATTTCTCCCTTCAATGCTGTTTTATTTGTTTGTTTGTTTGTTTGTTTGTTTTGGTACTCTGTTTTAGGTCTATACAGGGATAGGCAAATGTAGGTTTACAGTTGTGAGTATGCAAAACAGTTTATTCTTGTATTATTTTGTGTTGTTTTCCTTTACTTAAATCATTTTTTATTTTTCAATTACACTTGACATACAATATTATGTTAGTTTCAGGTGTACACCCACTCCAGTGATTAGACATTATATAACTAAGTCAATCATCCCAATAAATGTAGTACCCATCTGATACCATACATTATTATTAGAATATTATTAACTGTATTTCCTATGCTGTATTTTACATCCCCATAACTATTCTGTAACAACCAATTTGTACTTTTTTTTCTCTTTTATATATTTTTATTGATTTCAGTGAGGAAGGGAAAGAGAGAGAGAAACATCAATGATGAGAGAGAATCATTGGTCAGCTGCCTCCTGCATGCCCTGCATTGGGGATCAAGCCCAAAACCCGGGCATGTGCCCTGACCAGGAATCAAACTGCGACCTCCTAGTTCATAGGTTAACTCTCAACCACTGAGCCATGCCTGCCAGGCTCTTGCTGCTTTTAAGATTCTCTCTTTGTCTTTATTTTGGGACTTTAATTATGATGTGTCTTCATGTGGGCCCCTTTGGGTTCACCTTGTTTGGGATTCTCTGTGATTCCTAGACTTGCATGTCTATTTCCTTCACAAGGTTAAGGAAGTTTTTTATCATTATCTTTTTCAAATAGGTTTTCAATTTCCTGCTCTCTTCTCCTTCCGGCATCCCCATGATGCAAATGTTGTTATGCTTGAAGTTGTCCTAGAGGTTCCTTACACTATCCTTTTTTCTTTTTTAATTCCTTTTTTTTTCCCCTGTTCTGATTGGGTGTTTTTGGGGTTGTTAGTTTGTTTTTACTTCCTTATATTCCAAATTGCTGATTTGATGGTGGGCTTCATCTACTCTACCGTTGATTCCCTGTAAATTATTCTTCATTTCAGTTAGTGTATTCTTCATTTCTGACTGGTTCTTTTTTATGGTGTTGAAGTTCTCACTAAGTTCATTGAGCATCCTTATAACCAATGTTTTGAACTCTGCATCAGGTAGATTGCTTGTCTCCATTTTCTGGAATTTTTCTGTTCTTTCATTTGGGACATGTTTCTTCATCTCTTCATTTTGGCAGTCTCTCTGTGTTTGTTTCTATGTATTAGGTAGAGCTGCTGTGACTCCCAGGCTTGGTAGAGTGGCCTAATGTAGTAGGTGTCCTGTAGGGTCCAGTGGCACAGCCTCCCCTTTCATCCGAGCTGGGCACTCCAGGTGCAACCCCCTGTGTGGGCTCTGTACACTCTCCTATGTAGTTTAGACTTGATTGCTGTTGGTATGTCAATGGGAGGGATTTAGCCCCAGGCCAATGGGCTACAAGAACTGCTGTCCTTCTGTCATTTGCTGTTGGGTACAGTTTGCAATTAGAAGATGGGTAAGTTCTGGAGATCTCATGCACAGCATAGTGAATATAGTCAACACTGTGTATTACATACTTTAAACCTGATTTCTATATTTCTTTATATCTTTTTTTGTTACTCAGTCCCCCATTACTGCCTTCTTTTGTGTTAGACATTTCTTGTATATAATTTTAATTCTTTTGTTGTTTATTTCACTATATATTTTTGTTATTTTCCTAGTGGTTTCTCTGGGTATTATAATTAACATCTTAACTTCTTACAGGCTAGTTCTAATTAATACTGCCTTAGTCTTAATAGGATATAAAACTTTGCTCCCCTGCTTATGTTTTTGTCACAAATTACGTCTTTATACATTGTGTGCCCATCAACATAGATTAATAGGTATTGTTTTATGCAATTATCTTTTAATTCAAATGGAAGAAACAAAAGGAATTGCAAACAAGTACATTTATACTTTCTTTTAATATTTCCCTATTGTATTAGTTTTCTACAGCTGTAGAGTATCACAAACTGGATGGCTCATAGCAATGGAAATTTATTCTCTCATAGTTCTGGATGCCCAAGGTCTGAAATCCATGCATCAGCAGAGTTGCTTCCTTTGGAGGTTGTGAAAGAGGATCTTTCCCAAGCCTCCTGTCTTCTGGTGACAGCTGCATCCTTAGTGTTACTTGGCTTGTAGAGGCATTACTCCAATTTCTGCCTCCATCTGCATGTGCATCTTCCCTGTATGTGTGTCTTCACATGACTGTCTTCTTAGAAGCACACCAGTAGTATTGTATTAGGGGCCTTATCTCCTCCTGCATGCCCTCATCTGAACGAATTACATCTGTGATGATTCCATTGCCAAATAAAGCCTTACTCTGAGGTTCTGGGTGGGAGCTTAGGACTACTCCAACTAAAAGGAGGACAACAGAGGTGATGGTTTGTGACTTTCCAGGCACAGTTAGGAAAGGATACAGCATCTGTGTTCCTCTTTCAGGAGCTGGGTGTTAGATACTTGCTCTGGAAAGCCATCTACCATGCTGTAAGAGAGCACAAATTAGCCCAGGTGGAGAGGAACCAAGACCCCAAACTGATCGCCAGCCTCACTCTTCAGACCTATGAATAAACTTGGCTTCAGATACTTCTAACCTCCAGCCCTCAAATCTTATACCTGAGACCTCAGACATCAAGGAGCAGAAATAAACTGTCTGAATTCCTGACTCATAGAATCTGTGCACATAGTAAATAGTTCTATGCCGCTACATTTTGTGGTAATTTGTTAGGCAGCCACAGCAACCGGAACAGTCACCAAGTGAATCAAATGCTACCAAGCAGTGGCTCGACCCTTTAATCCCTTTCAGCACAGCTAGGCTTTCAAAAGGCCTGTGCCAGAGTTTGCAATTAGAAGCAACAGATTGTCTCATTCTCTGTCCTTCCAAACAGTGACATCTGTCTTCCTAGACTTTGCAAGATTCCCCATCTTCCCAATCATCGAGGCTTAAAGCCTCAGAGCATCTGATTTTCCCTCCCCTTCACCCTCTATGGACACCCCTTGCCTCACAAATTCATGCTTTTCTTCCCATTCCTAACAGTCTGTGCTTGAAACTCAGGAGTTCATTATTAGCTACAAAATAAAGGCCATGGACTAGAAAATGACTACCAATAAGGGGCTTAGTATTTCTAGATGTCATACTAGAAAAGGGTAGTACTTAAAGCTTCCCAAGGGCAAGTGATGATAATGTTTATAGATAAGATGTGGAAGTCCACTGTATTTTGAGAAAGCTGTCTGCCCCCTACGAGGGCAATGCAAACAGCAAATCACTGTCTAGTCTCTGGAGTACTTCGAGTTCATGAATCGACTTTGTTCTGTGTTTAGTCATAGCTCTTGTCCTCAATTTCCTCTTAACTATCCTGGCTCCAAATCTAAATTTGGTTTACAAAAATCTACAGGTATTAGATGTTATCTTAGTACTGACTGTTGAATAATCTAGTTCTGCTTTCTACAGAAATGTTTATTCAATTGGTTACATCTTTTTCTTTATCCTGACCTAAACAGCATTTACTGTAGGGAGAGTTTTTGATGAGTTAAATTTAAAAATGTGAGTTTAACTTACAGTGTCAGCTCAGCTTCTTAGAAACAAAATATATGCAGTTTTCCTCAGGTAAAGACCCAGTTATCCCCACTATTTTATTTTTGAAGCTACATTGGAGGAAATCAGGCACTGACACAGTTTGCACAAGGATTATTTCAGGTCCTAGTTAGACCTTGGGTACTTAACATATACTAGTTGCTGCCAATGCTATAAGAAATAACTCTTTTTATAATCTAGAACTTCCGCCTTAAGGCACAGAAGGCTATTTGCTATGAGAGCAGGATGACAATTGCATCATCTGAAATCTGACATTACCATTGTTTCTGAAATGCCTTTTTTGAGCAGCTCATATTTAAGAGACCAGACCTTGAAAGAAAGAAGGAAAGAAAAAGGGGGATAGCTACTTGCTATTTATTTATTTTAAAAATATTAAACATTTAACTACTGTGGGAACCCTAATCAGTGTATGCCAGATGTTCAAGGCCACTCTTGAGTGTGGGAATCCTAATCAGGATGTTCAAGGCCAAGTTGCCATAGGCAGGTGCAAGGATGCAGCAAGCTAATCACTGCACAAGCGTGCCGTTCTATAACACAAAGGTTGAGGTCATTATTTGGCAAGAAGTCTCTTTTGTCCAAGTTAATATAAAGTATGTTACTGACCAGCTGCTGTTATGGGAGGCTGCTTGGTGAGGCCGGCTCCTGTATAGCTCCTATGTTGGGGCTGCATTGTAGGAAAGATGTATTACTGACCAGCTGGTGCATGGCTTCTTGGTCAGACTGTTTTGTTAGCAATGGCTCCTGTGTTTGCTATTGTATTAGCAAGGGCTACTCTGTGTTTACTACTGTGTTAGCAAGGACTACTTTGTGGACTTCCTTATTAGTAATGGCTACAAGGACCACAGTAAAGACTCTTATATACCCATGACTTCTCATATCTTCTCCGTCGAATACCCAGTGTTCAAGGAGGTCCAGTCCCTGGCAGAGGGATTCGGTCCCAAAAGTTGGCATAATAGGCAGGATAAAGGACCTGTACTCCACAATTGGCGCAGCAAGCAGATAATAAAGGAGAAACTTACTTCAACAACTGCATGACATGGTAAACAAAAATCCCTGTCCTCAAGGAATGTGCATGGTAAACAAAAATCCCTGTCCTCAAGGAATGTGCATTTTAGGGATGAAGAGAATGAGATACGAAAGTAAAATGTGTTAGACTGTTACAGATGTTAGAATTTTAACTAATCACAGGACCATGTTTTTAAACCACTATAGAGCAAAATAAAGCTGGAAAGAGCCATAGTGGTAGGGTGGGCTTTGAAGGGTTACATTTTAGAGGTGAGGGAGGTCTCAGTGAGAAGGTAACGTCTGGGTATGTGAAGAAGGTGAGCAATTAAAATATCAGGGGGAAGATGGTCCAGGCCAGAGGTTTCAGCAAGTGCAAAGGTCCTGAGGCTAGAGTATGCCTGTCGGAGGAACACAAGGAAGCAGAGGGACTGGAACAGAGAATGACCAGTGGAGAGGCATGTCTGGTTGGGCCTTGCAGGGCATTTCAGTGATTGGGGTTTTTCATCTGAGTATAAGAGTAGCCATTGGAGGGTTTTAAGCAGAGGGGTGATCTAATTTAGCTTTTAACAAGATCATTTTGACTGCTGTGTTGAGGGCAGTGAAGGGAGCCAATAATGGAAGCAGATCAGTATTTGTGGGCTATTGTAAAAGTACAGGAGAGGGAAGTGACTTGGATAAGATGGTAGCAGTAGACAAATTTTAGTATAATTTTTTAAACCTTTTATTGATTTTAGAGAGAGAGGAAAGGAGAGAGAGAAACATCGATGTGAGAGAGAAACATCAATTGGTTGCCTCCCATATGCACCCCCGAACTGCAACCTAGGTATGTGCCCTGACCAGGAATCAAACCCGCCCCCTTTTTGGTGCACAGGACAAAGCTTCAACCAACTGAGCAACCTACTTGAGGCTAGGTATAATTTAAGATAGCGCAAACTACATTTGCTGACAAATGTGGGATGTGTGAGAAATAAAAAAAAGAGAGAAGGATTATTTCTCAAAGTTTTAGTCTGAGCAACTGATAGAGATGAGTGGTCCTTAACTTAGATGGGAAGACTCTGGGAAGAAATATTTTAAAGGTCTAAGATCAGGATGTGTTAAACTTGAGATGCCCTTCAAGTGGAGATGGCACAAAGGTAGTTGAATGTACAGGTCTGGCATTGAGGATAGAGGTCTGAGATGGAGAAGTGGAGAGGGCAGCATACGGCAGTATTTAAAGCTAGAAGTCTGGATGAGGCTCCCAAAAGAGTGAGTGTAGATAGGAAGGAAGGGCTCTGAGGATTGAGTCTCAGGCACTCCAATATTGGGTTGTCGGGGAGACAGCCTAGCAAAGGAGGTTGAGGAGGCAAATTAAGAGGGCACAGTGCTCTGGAAGACAAGTGAAGAAAATGTTTTAAGCAAGGTGATCAAATTGTGAAGTGTTGCTTATGGGTCTGGATAAGGTATTGAAAGAACTAACCACTGCATATAGCATTACAAGGTCTTTGGAGAACTTGAGTAAAGCAGTTAAATGGTAGGAGCAAGAGCATGATTGGAGTGTGTATAGAAAGAATTAGGAGAGAGAGATGGGAGACAGAAAATAGGGACTTTTTCTTTTTTAAAGATGGAAGAAATAAAAGCATGCTCTATGCTGGTAAAAAGATATTTGCTTTTCCAGTGATGGACCTAGCCCAATGGTTCCCAACCTTTTTTTGGCCATGCCCCACCTAAACATCTCTAAAATCCTGTCCCCCCCCCCCCCCCCCGCTGTGACATATAATTCTTATTATTCAAAAATTGAACTCCTATTCCCATGGAGGGAGCCTAAGAGGCCATTAACTTGGTCTAAAGAACCTTCCAAAGAAAAAGCTTCCAAAGAGCATGGCGTCCATGAAAGAGAAATAAAAGAATGAAAAGACAGTTGAAATACTGAGGAAGAAACTAATAAGAAATTGTTGAAAAAAAAGTAAGAAGTGATATGAAAAAATAGCAAATAAAGTTTCAAAACATAATAGAGAACTGAAATGCATAATATGTCACAATATATATTTATTTACTGTATAAGAAGCCCCTAAAACCATAAGAAATGCAAAAATTCACTGTTAATAACTCATTCTCAAATTGCCCCCCTTAAAAATCAAATTGCCCCCTTGTGGGCATGTGCCCCCATGTTGGGAACCACTCACCTAGCTTTTTCTCCCCAACTCCCTTTTTTGGACCTCAAATTTGGATATTTGCTATTTCTTGGAACCCCAACTTTGAGGAGTGTTTTAATACGACATCTGAACTCATATGGTGCTGAGGATTGTGAAAATAAACATTTCACATGTGGAATTCTCTTCCTCCCCAACTGTTGGTTCCCACTACTTCAAGGAATATAACACATTTTAGATGTGGCCAAGAGTCCTTAGACTGAGTGGAATTACATTTCTCTAATTTAATTACTACTTGGATGGCTCTTCATACTTGTAATTTGGTGCTCTATCCCAACCCCATGATAGCTACCTTCCTCAGTTTCTGCATGATGATGGGTTCTTTACCGATCTTCAAAGAATGACAATGACCCATGAAGCCTGAAAAACTCACTGTGGAGCCTGTGGTGGTCACTCGGCTGTTCACAAATATTTCTCCTATTCTGGGCAGATGGCAGGAGGGCCACAGATATGGCCATGTGATCTGCCCTGGCCAATGAAATGTGAGCTAAGTGATGTGCCATTTCCCAGCAAAACCTTTAAGAACCAGTGAGCAGCCTGCCACATTTTCTAGGCTGTCAGCAATTATGGAAATATGTATGAAATGAAGTCTCTATCAGCCAGGGTCTGAGCCATAGCCATGAGCAGAGCCCATTGCGAACCCTGGGTAGACTTCTAGTATGAGAAATGAATTTTAATTTTATTAGCTTTATCTTGGGATGGCAAAACTCAACTATTCTGACACAATGCCTAAGGATAAAAATAAAATGAACAGTGGTGTTCCAGCTCCATTACAACCAATAGATGACTCATTTCAGGATATAAAGGTTTTACTTTCCCATACCAGGAGCAAAGAAAATTCAATAAATAACACAGGTAATAAAACTTTACCTCGCTGTCAGTTCTCCATTAAATAAAAAACGATTGAACCTTTAAAATGTTAACATTAAAAAAATATATTTCTCTCTTAACCAGGAGGGGAACGTTTTTCCTTTAGGAGGCTTAGCTAGACTACCAAAAGCATTGTCATGTATTTCAAACTTTGCTCTCTGGAGGCCATCTGTGTTAGATCCTCCAGGACTACTCATTCCAAAGGCAGAGTCCCTGGTCTTGGCTTCTTAGAAGAAAGCTGTGGCTCTCAACTCCCAGGAGGTAATTTTTATCTTTGTTTATGTGTGTGGTATAATATAAAAATATATTTGGTCTTTGTCCTCAGTTCCTGCTGCAGAGCTGCTAAGACTCATGGAATTTCCTGATAGGATGTGTTTTGTTATTCATAATGAGCCCTTGAGTTTATACTAATGAGTGAGGCCTCTTAGGGTGGGGCTCCGAGATAGCCTTAGAATGGAGCTGGTAAACTGAAAGCCCAAGCGATTAGACCTCCTGACCAACCTCCAGGAACACTGAGATCTATAAACTCTTGAATTGTCAGATTCGGAGAGCTTTTGGGTTGGTGAGCACATTGAAATGCTGGGAGGTTGGCATGCCCCCAAATCCCTCCTTCCCCCTTTCGGGCCCAATGGAAGTTAAGTGTTTTCTTGAGTTCTGTGAGCCATTCTAGCAAATTATCGAACTTAAGGGAGTGGTGGGAACTACCCAACTTTATAACCAAATTGGATGGGAGTATGGGTAACCTGGGACCCAATACTAACAGCTGGCATCTGAAGTGAGGGCAGCCTTGTGAATGCCTTAAACCAAGGGGTCTAACAGTAACCTTGGGAGTTAGTATCAGAAGTAAAGTGAATTATAGGACATCCAGTTGGTGTTCAGAAAATCAGAGGATTGGTTGTTGCTGTTGGAAAACACCCTAAAAATGTGTTACCAATATAACGCGGAAGTTCATTTCCACATACTGTCTTATTGAGTTTACACGTGCTTCAATATTAGAGATAGTGTAAGAGACAAATCACAATTCCGCATAAAAATTTTATTTAGTGGTCAGATCCCAACAAATAATGTCAGTCATTGCTTGATTCTGCTAAAATGTGCTATATAAGATATGCTCATAAGAAAGTGTACAGTGCATCACCAAAAGCTGTTTAATTTGGATTGTATAGAGTAACAGAGAACTTCATAAATCTTTGTTCTCTGATAAAATTTTTAAAATATAAAAATGAAAACAAAAAACCCAAAAGCAGTATTTCAAAATGATAAATGTCACCTTGGACTATTTACAGTAAGATACCGTTATAATAGAATATTCTCTGCTTGATTAT
Organism: Plecotus auritus; assembly: GCF_963455305.1. Lineage (NCBI taxonomy): Eukaryota > Metazoa > Chordata > Mammalia > Chiroptera > Vespertilionidae > Plecotus > Plecotus auritus. Next base: position 192,975,687 of record NC_137770.1, on the reverse strand, counting down.
TTTCCTCACAAATTTTAAGTATTCTCACTCCTATCATTCGCGTCTTCCTAGAAATAGTCATCTTCCATTCTCTCGCTTGTCTTCGAGTCTTTCTCTGATACTTCTTTTTCCTACTCTTAAATGACCAATAATTCTGTTCAACAGACATTTGTTGAGCACCTATTATGTGCCAGGCACTGTGTAGGAGGTGGAGATAAATACAGAGATGAAAAGTCATTGACACCCCCGCTCCTCAAGAAGCTGAGTTTAGGTTGAATTAAAAAAAAAAAAATGTTTTCACATTGTATTCCACGAAATCCCAAGCCCCTATAAAGTAAATGTGGGGATTTCTTGAAACAAAGTGCACTCAGGGAGGGTCTGTCAACGTGGCCTACCTCCAATTCTATTCTTTTCTATGAAGCACAGCCTCAAAAGCCCAGGCCTATAGTTTGAGTTCCACACTCTTAGCAGGTGGGGCTACATGTCAGGCATTAGGGGACAGCTGTGCCAATTGTAGGGGGGGGGGTAATCTTTTAATTGGCTTCTACAAATTCCGAATCTGAAAAGCCCTTCACCACCACCCCCAAAATACAAAATTTGACCCATAGACACATATGAAGAAGCTCTCCTCTGACTTGGACTTGCAACAAGATGCTGGAAAACTCCTGTCTTTCATAAATGGCCAGCGGGAGCTCTTTCATGCCCTCCACACGTTTCTTTGTGCTTTTCTGTGAACATATTCTTAGCTTCAAACATAAAAGTAGCACATTAAGCCTGCAGGTCACCTTTTTGGGGTTTTTTCTTTTATCATGATTGAAACCAAAACAAGCTCATCTCTTGCATCTGGCCTACATCTTTGTCCATGAAGCCTCGAGAGACCCTTGGTAGTTATTTTTTTTTAAAAAGGCAAGCCATGAACTAGAAAACAAAAATGATAGACAGCATACTCTAGAAGCAACAGTGAAAGCACACCCTCACTGCCCCATCCTGTTCCATGCTGAGCAGACCACACACGTTCACATTTGGAAATATTTCTTAGTCACAGTAAAGTCCGAATCACGACGGTGGGCTTCACTCTCACAGTTCGGAGCGTATTCCTCTTTCACTGAATCCTCACAGCCAACCACTGAACAGTGATGGAGTTTTTGTGGGAAAGTTAATCCTCACAGGTTACCCAGGGTCAATCTCTGTACAGCTCCATCCAATTAGACAACACACTATACATTCAAGAGTATTAGTGCCAGGTTCAGAACTTCCTCAGGAGCTGGTTCCAAGCCCTTGGGATCTGAAGGCAACTTCGGGAGTTGGCATTATTCCCATGATGCATTTGGCCTGCTCTACCCTATGGTAGGGTGATCACAATGTGTGAAACGTGAAGAGAGTGAAGAGCAGGGAGTACTGGGAGAGAGGGAAAATATTGGTGATCATACACAAACTTCTTGCTCTGTCGTGCATATATTTTCAGTGTAACAGCGTGTGTTTTGACATGTAAGGGCTTGTGCTTTTTTTGTTACAGAAATAACTCGCCCTGAAAAGCTTATTTGGCAAATGTGGCCATGAACATGTGTGTGTGTGTGTGTGTGTGTGTGTGTGTGTGTGTGTGTGTGTAAACTGTGTCATGAGGTTATGTGTCAAGTCCAGTGGGTGTGCCCTCCTGGCCCCTCCCCCCACTGTCACACCCAGTTCACCAGCAAGGAAAAACTGATAGGTTACACCTGGTCAGTTTGATATTCAGAAGCTTCGGACAGGCTTTCTGAGAAGCTCAGGAAATTCTCCTGGTACTCAGAACAAACAATCTCGTAACGGTAATGCCGGAACTCCACAGCGAAGGTGCCAAAGTAGGCCAGGAAGCACATGACCAGGCCCCACTGGACCCTGGCTGCGTACATGTGGATGCCTTGGGCCATGAGGATGAAGTCTGGGGAGGAACAGTCAAGGAAAGTACTTCTATCAGCCACGTGAAAACTGGGCTCTTTTCTGGGCAGAGACAGGTTACAGGAAAAGCTTGGCTCTGTCCCTCACTAGCAAGAGTTAGCTTGACAGAGCTTCCTGACACGAACATCTACAGGAACAATGTTTGATCACATTATCGAGCTCTTACTTTGAGCCACACATGCTTCTAGGTGCTTTCATGGAAAATCTAACTTATAATCCTCCTAACAACCCTATTAACATCATTAGTTCATTGGTGTGCCTCAGGTAGTTGAGCGTTGTTCTGTGCACCGGAAGGTTGCTGGTTCAATTCCCTATCAGAGCACATGCCCAGGTGCATAGGGGAGGCAGCCAATTGATGTTTCTCTCTCATATCAATGTTTCTCTCTTTCCCTTGCTAAGATCAATAAAAACATATTTTTTAAAAATAGGGAAACTAAAAATAAATAAGAAATAGGGAAACTGAAGCCAAATGGGTAATTTGCCCAAGGTCACACAGGATTCAAACACAAGCACTCTGACTCCCAGGCCTTGCATTCAACCACTATACTCCACGGCTGCCTAATAAACTGTGAGATTAGCAAGAGTCACAATACCAAAATAAGTAGTTGGCCAGAAAAATAGAGTTATCTTTTTAAAAATCATTGCAAATGACTGTGGATGCATAGTCATCATTCTATCTGCAGAAACAATTTAGAACATATCAAATCGCTAATTACCTCCATACAAGCTGCATTTTCTCTGCAGTGCTACTAATAATGTCTAAGTGGTCCCTCTTCCTTTTCTGTCTAGTTTTCACTATCGTATTTCAGACAATACTGTATAGGTTAGTTTCATTCATTCATGGTGTCACATTGAAAATTGTACCTAAATGAAAATAATTTTAAAAAGCACAGATAAGATTCCTGTGCCTGAATATACATGGAGTATGTGTGTTGAGAAAGACTTAGTGAGAGGCAGAGAGGTCAAGGACTAAATAACTATTTAGAAAAATCAGTAATACCCCCCTTAGAATTAGTTCTATTGTAAGAACTTAGACTTAAGATCTTGGGAAAGTTCCAGCCAAGCTTTGCTCTCCAGATTAGACCTGGATCCATGCACCTGGGAACCAAGAAATGGCTCCAAGTGTTCAGAAATAACATGGATCAGAATCACTTGGTATAAGCTCACACACTCAAAATAATTTAAAGTCTGTACATACTTCTGATTAAGGGTTCAAAATACTGCCAAAGCAATAGTATTACTTAGGTTAATGGGGAAGGAATGAATCTTCAAATCTCATACTGGCAGAGTTCTGACCTTTTCACTCAAAATATTCTATTAGGTTGCTAACAATAAAGTTTTTTGGCTTGATTTTCAAATCCTTAAATGTTCTCTAATGCAACAGCAGAACTTCAAAAGAAAAACCAACCAAACAATAAATTACTTAATGGTAATTTGTGAAGGAAGAAGAAATAAAAGACTCCAAATACTCCACTACCTAAAGAACATCACTAAACACTACATCTTTTTATATTTTAAAACTACATTCTCTAAGGTGAGTTCATGTATTGAACTGAGCCTGACTTTAAATGAAGATCACCACATACTGTGTGATCTTGGGCAAATTGACCTCGGTGCTTCACTAGTCTTACCTGTGAAGATTAAGGAAGTTGATACATCTAAAGCAAGCATGTCAAACTTGAGGCCCGTGGGCCATATGCAGCCCACAACGAATATTTTTGCAGCCCGGTCAATATAACGGTATGTAAGAAACGTTTTAATAAAAATTTTGTAACTTAATTTTTACAATATTCTGTTATACATAATCCTAATATATAAAAACCCTGGGTCATAACGACCAGTAATGACTGGAGGCTGACCAACTGGAAGTCAGTGCTGGCCCCGCCCCCAAGCAAGTGGTTAGGGGCAATCAGGCAGGCAGGCAGAGTGGTTAGGGGTGATCAGGTAGGCAGACGGCCCCTCGCAGGGCTGGCCCCACCCCCCAGCAATGAAAGAGGGAGGCCCAGGCCAGCCAAGCCATTGCACCCCAGCCTGTTGCCTGCAGAGGGAGGTCACTGGTGGCAGGAGAGGCAGGGAGCAGCGCTGCACAGATGGCAAGCAGTGGCAGCAGCGGGTGTGGGGCCAGCTGCCTACAGCCCGGGGAGGGAAAGCCCCAATAGGCCCTGATCTCAGGCCAGGCCTAGGGACCCTACCCAAGGGGTCCCGGATTGTGAGAGGGTGCAAGCCGGGCTGAGGGACCCCCGAGTGCATGAATTTTCGTGCACCGGCCCTCTAGTTATTAATAACGAACTACAACATTCACTAATGACTGATTACTATAATCGTGTTGCATTCATTTCCCTTATGCGCGGGCGTACCATTTCTCTCCACTAATACTAGCAGTGAATATTTTTGCAGCCAATCGCCACATCATTAGTCTTGTACTGACTTGTTTGGTGTGCACAACAGGAAATATTTTGGTTTCGGAGAACAAGAAAAATAGGTTTATTTGCGTGACGCTTATTAATTTGTGCAGTTATTCAGTGTCTGGTAAGTTAATGTTCAAGAAAAAATATTAATTTTTATTAAAATGTTCTATTATTTTATGTTAACGATTACTCATTTATTTCAGTACTTTGTATTCAGCATGTCTCGATCGAAATAAACCTAACGTTTCTATGAAAATTGAAGCTTTTGTTTGTTTGCGGCCCACATAAACTTAAACCTTATTTATTTGGCCGGTGTTAGCCTTTGAGTTTGACATGATTGATCTAAAGTATTTAGGATAACCCTAGCACATTATTAGTGCCCAGTAAATATTGGCTACTGTGTGATTGAAGATGTGTAATTGTGTTACCTATACAGTTTACCATCTAAGAACCTTGTTCCCTTCCTTGGTTTCCTATGGGAGTGAACTTTTATGATCACTCCACCCCATGGAATGATTAAGCAATCTGATTGGTGGGATTGAAATTGGCCGGCCCACTGGGCCATGCCACCAGTAGGTGAAGTCACTGTGCTCCATCCTAGACTAGTCTCTCTGCCTGTCTCTCTCTTTTTCTCTCTCACTCCCTCTCACCCCGCCCCCCCCCGCCCCTCTTTTCTCTCTGATCTCTTTGGGGTTAAACTGAGTGAAGCAGCTCTTCTCTTCCTTTCCCTGGTTTCTCTGCTTGTTACTGGGTGAATGCCAGGGTGTGAGATGAAAGGCCTGCGGCATTTTCCTTTCCAAATGTACCAGGAATGAAGGCTGATTTCTCCCCATTTGGATCCTTGTGTCTCTTCACCACTGGTTTAATCTCTGAGGGAGGAAGGGAAATAAACAACACCTCAAACCTCAAAAATGTGTTTTAGGACAACTGTACCTACAGTAGTAATCTAATTCATGAATTTGTTTCCTAGAAAAGCTCATTTTCCTGAAAGATATAAATGTATTTATTTGTCCCTTGAAATTCATGTTAGAGTGAATAAATTGTAGGGCCATTAATAAAGTTAAATGAAATTTTTTCAAGATAGAGGGGGAAAAAAAATCACAATTCTCTTTTGGTTAATCATTCTATATTTCTCACAAAGGGAAACTTATGTCTTTAGTAATTAGGAGAGTGCATGACACCATGTCCACAGAGTGAAACAATCTTGAGATGGCAGAACTTATTTTTATTTTCTGTACTCCTCTTTGGTGTGAGAGTTTTTATTTTTATACCCATTTTCTTTTCTGTTTTATCCGCCGTAAGATTCTGAAATGATCTACCTATATCCTAACCAACCCAGAATGGCAATTTTCTCAGTTAACTGCATTTTAATCTCAGTGGCAAAGAGCCTTTTCACATTCAAAGGATACAGAGGACCACACAGAGAGTGATCAATGCTGAGAGAATAACTCGTGGGATTCCAACTTTGCGTCCTTCATTCTTGATGTTGACTTTGAGTGTCAATGCAGCCTGGATCCAGCACGTTAATGTGCCAAATCCAAAGGTCAAGGAGGTGCCAACATTATGGATTTCTTCATCATTCGTGAGCTAAGGGATGAACAGATAAGAACATGTGGAGGCCCACTTAGAAACAACATAAAAGCCAATGGAGTAAGTTAGGGGGGGAAATAGTGACAGCCCAACAATGAAATGATGAGTTTTAGAAAGATTAGAGTCCTTCCTTTCTACTGGCTCCTTGGGTCATTTCTCAGTTGGTTTGAACTCTGAGGGGAAGAAGAAATAAATAGTACCTACAAACCTCAAAACTTTTGTTTGAAAAAACATACAAGGCAGTGCTAATCTATTCCTTGAATTTATTTTCCAGAAAAGCTTTGTAGAAAAGTAAAAAAAAAAAAAAAGGCAGGAAAGTTATACCCCCCAAAATAGAGAAATGTCAAAGTTTCTACAAACATACACCCCAAACTTTGTTTTTTAGACTAAGAAATGAGACCTGGGATCTGTCTGTGTGTTTACTGATTGAGGGGGGCCAATTCTAAAGAGGTCACTATTGCACTGGCATAGACTATTAGTAACACCCAGACTGTACATTACTCCTACAAAACTGGCCTGTCCATATAGTGTGAACACTTCACTATTAATGGGGTTTGTTTTGTTTTCCTGTTATAATAAAACTGCCTCTGAGCTTTTGCCATATCTGTAGACCCATTAAAGGACAACAGTGTTTGAAGATTCGTGGCCACAGCATTTATAGAGCTAATGGGTTAAAGGAGACCCATTTGAGTTATTTCCACTGGGTGTTAGAGATGTAAACTCCCTAAATCATCACCCACTGATTTAAAACAGTCATTTGTCACTTAAAGCACCTTTAGTAATTACATATATTTTAAAATACATATTTAGGAAAATAAAATCTATTTTAAAGAGATGGTTTTTAAAACATGGTGAAAGCCCTGGCCAGTAGCTCAATTGGTTAGAGCATCATCCTGATATGCCAAGGTTATAGGTTCGATTCCTGATCAGGGCACATACAAGAGGCAACCAGTGAATGCATAAATAAGTGGAACAACAATCAATGTTTCTCTCTCCCTCTCCCCTTCTCTCCCCCCACCCGCCCCATCTAAAATAAAAAAGTTTTTTTTAAGTTTGAAAAAAATGTTTAATACACGGTGAAAATCTTTTTTTGATTTACCATTGCCTTCAAATGTTTTATTATTTGACATTTCTGTTATCAAATCAATATTACTTTCCCTTTACAAATTTTTCTTTTTTTTCTGTATAATTTCCGCCCCCCCCCCTTCTTTGGAAGAGGCCACTTTTTTCTCTCATAGTTAAAAAGACATATTTTCAAAACTTATTTTAAAAAATGATTCCTCAAGTCAATTTTTACTTCTAGGAAATTGGTTTTCTAAACTCCATTCATTTATTATTTAACCTAATTTAAAAAATAGATAATATAGTTACATGGTTCAAACTTTTAAAAATTATAAAAAGTATAGATTGAAGTCTGTTTCCCATCCCATATACTAGCCACCTGGTTTTTCCACGGGCTACTAATTTGTTGTTTCCTGTGTATCCTATGTAGATATTCCAGAAAGTGTTTTTCATATGTAGCATCATCATGCATGACTTTGACCAAACAGCCTAATCTCTGGGTTTCTCCTAGGACTTCAGTAAAGAGCAAAACATCTACTCATTAACTTCCATCCAAATCCTGGTTGAGAGGAATGATAGTTATTGGGCCCTTTTCAACATGCCAGCACCTGCAGCCCAGACAAAATCTCAATAAAAATGCTCCGTGCCCTAACATTTTGGAGTTTGACAGGATAAACTCTGCAAAATCTCCTGATAATTCATTGTCCTATGGATACAGCTTCTTGTTGTCCAGCTTGACACGGGATGAGACCTAGAATAGTTAGAGGAATTGGTGGGGTTGCCTATCTGTCAAAAAATCCCCGTTTAATGAATTATCAGGACTGAGGGTCAGGATAAGAGACACTCTGAGAATCTACTGCCATATTTTCTTGAATGTCTGCCATTTGGACTTCACTCAACAGAAGGGGGAGATGTGTCCAGGATCAGGTGTTTGACGACAAGAGGTAAGTGTCTAGCAGCAGTATACAGCACAGGCGGGAGGGTGCTGGGAGGCAGTGGAGGCAGGGAAATCAGACAACTACCATAACACCGCAGCGGTCTCCTTGTCTAGTTTACAAATGAAGTCATGCAGTCATGCAGGTCAAGAGTTGGGTGATGGCATTGGCGAGGAAAATTATTCTTAAATGTAGTGACCTTGGGCTTCTAAATTTCTGGGAAGAAGAGTTAGCGTCTCTTTATACAAGTCGTAGGTGTTCCAGAGAAATTCTGGGTTTTCAACTTGAGCTTGCTCATCTGAAATGCAAGCTTTCATCCTAAAAGGATGCTCAGTGTTTAATAATAGAAAGGCAGTGATCCTATTGGTTTTATAGAAAGGTACATTAGGATACAATTTGTGATGAAAGAAAGTATAAAGCACTTTGAAATCTTTTGTAGGAAATGTACAGCGATTTTTGTAGTTACTTTTCCCAGCAGCTGTGCTGTATTTCCAACGCATAGTGAGCACCTTCCAGTGTGTAATGCAGAGTTAGGCAGGCCAGGCCGAGAGACCATACAGGCTGACTGCTGGAGAACCTGTGCATGTTAGGAACCACTTTTAGTAATGTTTTGAAAGGTTCGTGCAGAATGATATGGGCCACATAGTGACTGCCCCTCAGTGGCTGTGATCATTATATAGGAGAAGTGTGAGACGGAGGTGAAAAAGGCCAAATGAAGTACCTGAAAATTACCAAGTAAGGTCATTCCAAAGGAAGACAGACACAGGGCCACCAATCCACTAATATTCAGCCACGGGTTTAAAACCTTTGGTTTCAGTTGTATGAAGCGCAGAACAGCTACCACAAGAGCTAGGGAATAAAATAAAGTGTTAAAATAGAAAAACTGAAATCAGACACTCAGACGATGAGGCAGAGTTCCAAAGCAAAATTAAACTTTTCACCACAGTACGTTTTTAAATCTCCGAGATGACAATTTTTAAAAGAAATTTTTCATGCGGTGCTTACCATTATTTAGATGTTTTATTGTACTGAACCTGGGGGAAGCAGAGAGGGCCTGAAGCAGCAAGCAGCACTGTATGTTTGTTATTTGGGTGACAGAACTGTTCATAGTGTTCTCAGGGTTTTCAGAAACGAGGCCGGCACAGGACAGACTGGCTTAGGAGAGAGCACTGCAGAAGCTGGATGCATGACATAAGACAGGATAAAGACAGCCCCTGGCACGGAAATTCAGACTGAGTCATCCTTTAGCTTAGAACAGTGTTAGAACAGACCGGGCAGGAACACACGGGGAAGAAGACAGGTCTAGACAAACCTGCTGGTTCCTGTGCCAGAAATCATTTCTGTGGACAGGAAGGAAGATAAGGCAAGCGCACAAACCCCTTTCCTACTGGTTTACTCTTCCCTCTGACTCCACCTGGAGGTGTTCATGGACAAAGGAGAGCAGCTACAGTAACCAAGTGACGAACTATGAATTTTAACATAGCAGATTTTGGGGTCTGGTATGTATTTAAAATCACACTGATTATATTAAGAATGCTCAATTATTCCAAATGATGTTAATTACTTATTTTAAAACACCACTCTATCTTTTTGCAGTAAATTGTCATTTCAGACCCCGAAGAAAGAGTAAAGTAAGTTACTTAGATTTCAAATCTGACTTCTAACAGTAATCTTGAGGATGGTCCATACTTAAGACACAAATCTAAGAATCCCCTTTATATTGCTTAGTGCAAGGATCCTATATAATAAAGAGGTAATATGCAAATTAACCCTCACACCCTCACAAGATGGCTGCCTACGACCAGGCCAGCAGGGGGGTTAGTGAGGGATGACCAAAAGACTGAATAGCAGGCTATGAGGGCAACCAGGCCAGCAGGGGGGTTAGTGAGGGATAACCAAATGACTGAACAAGCAGGCTGCATGGGGTGACCAGGCCGGCGGGGGGGCCGTGAGGGGCGACCAGGCCAGTGTGGGGGCAGTTAGGGGCAACCAGGCCGGCAAAGGGGGGCAGTTGGGGGCGACCAGGCGGGCAGGGGGGGCCAACATTGGGGGCAATCAGGCAGGCAGGCCGGTGAGCGATTAGGAGCCAGTGGTCCAGCATTGTGAGAGGGATGTCCAACTGCCGGTTTAGGCCTGATTCCCAGGATTGGGTTTAAACCAGCAGTCGGACATCCCCCAAAGGGTCCCAGATTGGAGAGGGTGCAGGCTGGGCTGAGGGGACTCCCCACCCCCCCGCCCTGTGCATGAATTTCATGCACTGAGCCTCTAGTATTTCCATATTTATACAAAAAGCTGAGAGAGATTAGTTTACAAATGATAAAAAAGACACTTGCAATTAATGTAAATTATCTATACATATAAAAGCCTAAGCAACCGGGCGACTGGCTGGTAGCTATGACATGCACTGACTACCAGGGGGCAGACACTCAACGCAGGAGCCGCCCCCTGTGGTCAGTGTGCTCCCACAGCAGGAGCGCCCCTCAGCTGACAGACGCTGGCTCATGGCTGGCGAGTGCAACTGTGGCGCCGGAAGCCTCTTCCGTGGACACTTTCCCTGCACACCCGAGCGGCGGTGGGGCCGGGATGAGTGGGAACGGCGTGGCACCCAGCCTGGGCTCAGCTCCTCCCCAGCTGCCTGCCACTTCCCGCACTACTTCGTGCTGTGCAGGATTGATGCGGACAGTGGTCTGGAGCCCAACGAGCTGGCGGGTAAGGCCAGGCTGCGGAGTGCGGAAGTCCACTGATCCGTGTACCGGGCCTCTAGTATCTACATAAAAGGAAATGCACTTATAATTTCCTAAAACCATTTATTTTGACATTAAGGTTTAGCAGGGAAGACAATTAGAAATTCAAGAATTACCCTATTTATACAGCAATTAAGTAGGTAATTGCATGCTAAGGTTTTACAGCAATCACAGGCCATTATTAGTAGCCATTAAGAAAGAAAACCCATCCATAAATTTGCATTTCCAAGTATGCTAAATTTCATAGTTTCAAGCTACAAAGTTAAGCTCAGTGAGTTGACATTCACTCTCAAGTACCTCTGATCAAAGAGTGGTCTACAACTTGGACAATATTTGGATTTGGGAAACAAAATAGAAATAAACCAAAACTTACACAATTTCAAATTTCTGTTCTGATTTAGCTTTTAGTATATTCATGTTTTAGCTAATGCCCACTCTTGATTATAATATTAATAAATTATATTTGAATTGACAATAGTTTTCCAACCTCCTTGTTTGAGAAACCTAGTTAGGAGTTATATTATATTAGAAGTCCATTTTTAAAAAATATATTTTTATGTATTTCAGAGAGGAAGGGAGAGGGAGAGAGAGATAGAAATATCAATGATGAGAAAGAATCATTGATCGGTTGCCTCCTGCACACCACCTATTGGGGATAGAGCCTGCAACCCAGGCATGTGCCCCAACCGGGAATTGAACTGTGACCTCCTGGTTCATAGATTGACACTCAACCACTGAGCCACACTGGCTGAGCAGAAGTCTATTAATAATGACAATAACTACCCTAGAGGATGAAAAAAATAGTGCAACTTACTGCTTTTTAGGATGGGAATAGGAGGAGGAATGGGGAGAGAAGAAATTCAACGTAAGCACTCTGACACAAAGTGGCCATCAGATAAAGAAGATTCAATCCAGAAACCCAAACGCAGGGCACCATGGGAGACATGTGCTAAGTAATCATGTGTGGACACTAGTCAGGGCATAGGACAAAATACCAAGATAGAACATTTCATTTCTTCTGAAGATGACCAGTGGAAAGTATTACTCTGGGAGCTCTCTGGTCGCCATGTAGTTTGGAAGAGGATCGTGCTGGAACTTAGACCTAAGCACTAAACTGCTGCTGACATCGACCCATCCAGACAGTCTGTTCCACTATGTCCAGAAGAAGAGTCGAGGGCCATTCTCTGCCTTGCCCATTTCTCTCCAATAAAAATGGGACATGTATCCGTCTCTTGGTCCCAGCATTGCTAGCCTCCCCATAGGGATGATAAAAATCATTTTATCATGAACAGACGATGAAATTAAGCAGGAAACAGAAACCTACTTGAAGACAGGAACTCAACCCAACACTCTGAACTTCCAGAATTGCATTCTCAACCCATACTTTGCCCTTTTAACCTATCGATTCCATTATTAATCCTCTCAGACTAGGTACAATTTCCTTTTAAAACAGACTCTAGTTGAATTTTAGGGTGATGGAAATAATTAGGCTTAAAGGGAAGCAGACTCCGACCCATCTCTGTTACAAAGTTCATTTCCAACCAAGCAGTGGTTTCATTATACCTTCTTGAAAAAGGCTTCTGGGCAGTTGGGCAATTTCAGAGCCATCTTGATATATGCTCACCAATTTTTAGTTTCATTAAAAATTTTAGATTTTATCAACAATTTTAGATAAGATTTTAAAAACTCACCCTCCTGTTGTTTTTGGTGTTTAGAATAGTCCTTTACTCTACAGGTGTCCCCCAATTAATTTCTCTAGTGTAAAAGGACACAAATATTTTTTACATTGCTTATTTTCTTTACTAATTTTTTTTTTAATTTGAGGCTGACTGGGTTCTTAAAATTCAATTCAAAATAACAGCTCTTTGCCGAAACCAGTTTGGCTCAGTGGATAGAGCGTCAGCCTGCAGACTGAAAGGTCCCAGGTTCGATTCCAGTCAAGGGCATGTACCTTGGTTGTGGGCACATCTCCAGTAGGAGGTGTGCAGGAGGCAGCTGATCAATGTTTCTCTCTCATCGATGTTTCTAACTCTCTATCTCTCTCCCTTCCTCTCTGTAAAAAATCAATAAAATATATTAAAAAATAAAATAAAATAACAGCTCTTCACTGCCATGCTAAACTGGTACCTAGCCAAGTTCCTTTTGCTTGGCTTAGTTTTATTGTTTATGCATCAATGATTCCTCTTTATGACTGCAGTAGAATGCGGCAATCAATATGCTTTGGCTGAAGGAGGGAGAGTGGCTGCTTTTAGGTTACTGAAGTCATTCAGTGATTAGCTTTATCCTGTAAACCTCTCTAGGGCATAAAATAATATTCCCTTTGAGAAATTTGTCTTAGCCTTAGCTGGTTCGCCTTAGTGGATAGAGCATCAGCCCGTGGACTGAAGAGTCCTAGGTTCAATTCAGGTCAAGGGCACATACTTAGGTTGCAGGTTCAATCCCTGGCCCTGGTTGGAGTGCATGTGGGAGACAACCAATTAATGTGTCTCTCACATTGATGCTTCTCTCTCTCTCTCTCTCTCTCTCTCTCTCTCACCCTCCCCTTCCACTCTCTCTAAAAGTCAAAGGAAAAATATCCTCAGGTGAGGATTAACAATAACAACAAAAAGCGCCAAAGAAAAAAACTTTGTCTTAGGTATGCCCCCTTCCCCAAGAGAAATAGTGTTGACTGAGGACAAAGAGCATAACTAAGTCAGTAAAGAAAATAATTGAGCATTTGATCTTCGATTAGTTCATCAAAAAGATAAAAGATATTTGGTAACTAGTTTTAATCAATGCTACACCAGCTCATTTGTAGATTGTAAATTATAGTCTACTAGAGGCCCGGTGCACGAAATTTGTGCACTCGGGGAGGGGGTTCCCTCAGCCCAGCCTGCACCGTCTCACAGTCTGGGAGCCCTGGGGAGATGTCCGACTGATGGCTTAGGCCTGCTCCGCCGCGCCCCCCCCCCCCCCCCCCCCCGCTCCACAGGGGGAGCGGGCCTAAGCCATCAGTTGGACATCTTTAACACTGCTGTGGAGGCGGGAGAGGCTCCCGCCACCGCTGCTGTGCTTGCTAGCCATGAGCCAGGCTTCTGGCTGAGTGGTGCTCCCCCTGTGGGAGCACATTGACCACCAGGGGGCAGCTCCTGCATTGAGCGTCTACCCCCTGGTGGTCAGTGAGCATCATAGCGACCAGTCATTCCACCGTTCGGTCGATTTGCATATTAGCCTTTTATTATATAGGATACATCTGGCAAAAAGCAGTGACTTATAGGCAGTGCAGGTTGTTTCTTAAAGTTACTTATGTTGTCTAAGGTAATAGTCTGAGGCTGAACAGGATGAGCCTGAGGAGATGGATGTGCCCACGGTTCCAAGCAAGAATCATCAGTAAGTGAACTTTCACCCCCAGCATTGATAAATAAATAATTGTTGGTTTACTCCCACTGAACACTAATCTTTTTTTTTAAAGGGAGCATTTATTTATTTATTTTAAAAAGTCTTTTTTTTATTATTTTTTATTTATTTCAGAGAGGAAGGGAGAGGGATAGAGAGATAGAAACATCAATGAGAGAGAGTCATTGATTGGCCGCCCCCTGCACACCCTCTACTGAAGGCGGGGGTGGAGCCTGCAACCCAGGCATGTGCCCTTGGCCAGAATTGAACCTGGGACCATACAGTCCGCAGGCCAACACTCTATCCACTGAGCCAAACCAGCTAGGGCTGAACACTAATCTTAATCAGTCTTATGTCTACCAGATGGCCCTAAAAATGATGAAAGATAATAAAGAATAAACACCGGATGCTGTAATACTTTAGAGCAGGAAAGCTAGTAAAAACTTCATTGCTCCTTGGTGGAGTGTGAGAGGACGGGTGGTGACAAGTGTCATCTGGAAGAGAGGAGCTTGTTTTCATTGCTTTGTTTTTGGAAATGCTTTTATAACTAGTTAATCATAGTTTTATAACGGGATACATTTGTGAGCTGTGCAAACTGCTATTTTTTAGATGATACACTAAGGACTACTGGGAAATAATTGATTTTTCTTAAGGATATGAAGGAAACAGTATGTGACTTCCAACGTGTTCATTGGTTTCTTTAAAGCCCAATGGAGGACAGACAGATGTGACAGCTTTTTCTATAAGGGCACCCTCCTCTGTATCGTGATTGGATGAGGTAGCGTTTGCAAAGCTCGCAGCATGGTGCCTGGAATCTAAATGACGGTCATTAATTATTGTTATTGCGCCTGTGGGGATGCTCATATGAGTAGGTGGTACCCACCTGCAGGCCTACATGGTGTGATTGCAGAGGGGATGGGGAAGGTCCCTAACACTGCGATGGAAGATGCACTCTTGGGCCTTTGTGCTCTATTAAATGCAAATATCTCCTTAGCAGTCCTGTATGCCTTGGTCTGACTAAGTTGATTAGATCTTTTCAGAAGAGTGGTGTCAAGAGTAGGAAAAAGGGGCAAGTATAAAGCTCCTGGCAGCTCTGAGTGAAGGCACTGAAGACAAAACCTGAGGGACAAGAACGGGCCCAGGAGCTTCATTAAAGATTCAGCAACTCGGTGTCAGGCTGTGTCTAACCTTCTGCTTAGAGCTGGCGGAGCAGTTCCTACCTCAGACACTGCCTGCTCAGGGAATGGGACGTGCTTTGGGAAGCCTGCACAGGGAACGGTTGGCTCCAGGGGCTATCTAACCGAGACAAGCCCCTCACAGGTTCAAGAGAGACCTCTTGGCCTCACGGGCACGTTCTCCGTGTTTCTCACTTTTTGAACCCTCTGAGCTAACATTCTGCCTGGGTTTCATGTTGGAGCAACCCGCTCCCTTGATTTTCCAATAAGGCCTACAGGTTTTTCCTTTTCCTATAGCAAACATTAAAAAAGAACATGTTAAGCCCAGCCAGCATGGCTCAGTGGTTGAGCACTGACCTATGAACCAGGAGGTCACGGTTCGATTTCCGGTCAGGGCACGTGCCAGGGTTCTGGGCTTGATCCCCAGTGTTGGGAGTGCAGGAGGCAGCCAATCAATGATTCTCTCTCATCATTGATGTTTCTATCTCTCTCTCTCCCTCTCTCTTCATCTCTGAAATCAATTAAAATATATGTAGAAAAATAAGAACACGTTAAGAGTGAATTGAGCTAAGAACCATATGATTTCACATATGGTTGCCAGAGGGAAGGGGGTAGGGGATGTAAGAGGTCCTAATATAAGGTGACAGGAGAAGAATTGACTTTGGGTGTGGGCACACAGTGCAATATACAGATCTTGTAACGTTAGAAACCTACACCTGAAACCTGTATGATCACATTAACCAATGTCACCCCAATAAATTTAATATAAATAAAAATAAAAAAATAAAAAGCCAAACCAAAAAAGGTGAGTAGAAATATTTTGGACGGGGTAGGGTGGGGGAGAGGGGATTGTACTTAGATAAAATAAAGGTCACCTCTTAGGAAGACAGATGCCAAAAAGGCTGAATACTTCCTCAGTAATAATATCACCTTTATCTCTCACAAGGAGTGAAAAATCTCACCTTCCAAAAGAACCCTTTCCAGAAAACCACTGCTGAAATATTGGTTGTCACTGGCCTGTCCCCCACAGCAGACTAATGATGACAGTTGGTTGACCCTTTGAAAGACACTGGAAAGGCCTGGCCTTGAGGAGATGGCATATAAGGCCGGTTGGAAACGAACAGGGAGCATGGCTGGTTCCCACGACCCCCAGAGGACCACCAGGACATAGAAGCTCTCACAGAACAAAGGAGACCGGATATTAAATGAGGGTCTTGGGCCCCGAAGAAAAAGTGAGGATTTGGGGACAGACATGAGTATAAAAGTTATCTTTCTTTTTTATTTTTAAATATGTTTTTATTAATTTCAGAGAGAAAGGGAGGAGAGATAGAAACATTGATTGGCTGCCTCCTGCACGCTCCCTACTGGGGATTGAGCCCAAAACCCAGGCCCTGACTGGGAATCGAACCATGGCCTCCTGGTTCATGGGTCAATGCTCAACCACGGAGCCACACTAGCCAGGCTTTTTTTTTTTTTTTTTTTTTTTTTTAACTATGTATCCATTTGCCAGCTTGATATGTATATAGGATAGACACAGGGGAGAGCATCACCTTTAAACTGAAAAAACAGTATCTGCACACATCAATATTTATCACAGAGCCTAGGCATTTTTCATTTTTGCCAGTGAAGAAATAAATAAGGCATTCTTTTTAAAGCAAACATACTGCACAATATTACATTCTCATGCAAGATTTTATGTAATGTGGAATATATTATTTCATGCAGCAAAAGAAATAAAGTCAAGAATACACTGAAATGATAAAGATGATAAAGAGATGAGAAAATGAAAGATAAACAGCGTGAACATAAAAGGATTTATGAGAAAAAAAATACTCTCAATACAAAAAGTTTCCCCATAATATGACCCCAAATTATCAACTAAGCCTGCCATGCTTTTGATATGGGCCTGGGAGAACTGAAGATAAATAGAAATGTACCAAAGCACATAAAGCATCCTTTATTATCTTCTTACCTAGGAATGCTGCCATGTTCATGACTTGACTAAACACACAGCTTGCAGGAGGTTGATCACCTGCAATACTTGAAAAATATGAAAAATTTTTTATTACTGTGTTAAAGTCTATAACCCTCTACAAAGGACTAAAATTCATGTGCTGAAATCCTAATTCCCAATAAAATAGTATTAGGAGATAGGACCATTGGGGGTAATTAGGTCATGAGGGTGGAGCCCTCATGAATGAGAGTAGTGCCCTTACAAAAGGGACCTCTCTTGTCCTCTTTCCATCCTGTGAGGATACAGTGAGAAGATGCTAGTCTGTAACCCAGAAGAGGGCTCTCATCAGGGCCTGACCATGCTGGCACTCTGCTCTTGAACTTCTAGCCTCCAGACTACTAGTATGTGAAATAAATTTGTTACTTATAAGCCACCCATTCTATGCTACTTTGGTAAGTAGCCCAAATTAAGCCACTCCCCCTGTAACTTTTTCATAGATCAGAAGAGAATTATCAAATTACCTTATATATGGTGCATGCTTCACACCAGGTTTCCTGGAAAACAGAAAACATAGAGGTTCAGGTTAAGTACAGTCATCTGAGCACAGTTTAACCTCACCAACTGCAAAGTTTTTGTTAGGTCTATTGGTGAAAAATGAATTACCCAGAGATAAACCTTACCTTTCAGCTGAATTTAATGGGAAAATTTTGTCATCTTCCACAGCTATAAAGTATCTATGAAAGAAGAACAATAAATGTTTATAAAACAAAGAAAAATTTAAAAAAAAAAAACAAGAATCATTTGTTTCCCAGTTTTATTAGACTAGTCACGTTAAATCCTATTCATTTTTCTCTAACCAGGAAAATGCTCTTTTACTCTAATGCTTTTTACCTTTAGATCATACAGTTTTCTGAAGCTCAAAAGTCATTCTTAATAATATTTCTTTAATTTTCAAAACATCCCCCAAATTAATGGAAATAATTATAATCTGAAAACTGGAAATCAAAGAAATGAGACCTTACATCTTTGGGCAAACTAAAATTCGAATTCAGCCCTAGCCGGTTTGGCTCAGTGGATGGAGCGTCAGCCTGCGGACTCGAGGTCCCAGGTTCGATTCCGGTCAAGGGCATGTACCCTGGTTGCGGGCACATCCCCAGTAGGGGGTGTGTGCAAGAGGCAGCTGATCGATGTTTCTCTCTCATTGATGTTTCTAGCTCTCTGTCCCTCTCCCTTCCTCTCTGTAAAAAAATCAATAAAATATATTTAAAAAAAAATAAAAAATAAAAAAAATAAAATTCGAATTCAAATTTTCTAATTTCCTAATTTCTCACTCTACCTTTCTTAATGAACTGCAAGGAACTAAAATAATTTTCTACAAGTGAATAGTAATTGAAATAAGCAAGAGTGGGAACATTTTGTGATAAGACAAGACTTCCAATGTAATGATACCCATTTTATAAACATACCAGACCCAGTCACACAAAAAACCACCTTGGACTATGAACTGTCATAAAATCTTTAGGATGTTAGTGTCTTGCAAATAATGAATCCATATCACCAGTGTTTAGGATATTCATTACTGGAAGGACACGGGAACACAAGAGTCTAATTATACCTGCTTTGCATAATTTATTACTCTTGTTACTTTGGGTAACAGAAGAAGGGAGGAGAAATGGGGACTTTAGCAAGGCTGAATTTGTAAACATTTTTGAAAGGTGTTTATAAACACACTACAGGCCCGGTGCACGAAATTCGTGCATGGGGGTGTGTGTCCCTCAGCCCAGCCTGCACCCTCTCCAATCTGGGACCCCTGAAAGGATGTCCGACTGCCCACCTAAATGGGCAGTCGGACATCCCTCTCACAATCCAGGACTGCTGGCTCCCAACTGCTCGCCTACCTGTCTCCCTGATTGCCCCTAACCACTTCTGCCTGCCAGCCTGATCACCCCTAACCACTCCCTGACAGCCTGATTGATGCCTAACTGCCCCCCTGCCAGCCTGATTGCCCCTAACTGCCCTCCCCTGAAGGCCTGGTCACCCCTAACTGCCCTCCCCTGCAGGCCTGGTCACCCCTAACTGCCCTCCCCTGCAGGCCTGTCCCCCTGAACTGCCCTCCCCTGCCGGCCTGGTCCCCCCCAGCTGCTCTCCCTTGCAGGCCTGGGTCTTCCCCAGCCCCTCCCCTGCAGGCCCAGTCACCCCCAACTTCCCTCCTCTGCTGGCCTGGTCACCCCTAACTGCCCTCCCCTGCAGGCTTGATCGCCCCCAACTGCCCTCCCTTGCAGGCCTGGTCCCTCCCAACTGCCCTCCCCTGTGGTGGCCATCTTGTGTCCACATGGGGGCAGCCATCTTTGATCACATGGGGGCAGCCATCTTGTGTCTTGGAGTGACAGTCAATTTGCATATTACTCTTTTATTAGATAGGGTTCCTCTAGATATGCCATAGGCTATGAAAACCACATTGTTATCTACATTGCACCTCAGTCCTTAAATAATAAATAAGAGGATACTCACACTATCCACAATCCAGCCGAAGTAAATAAAGTAAATACAAGAGGTAAAAACATCCATACGCTGCATTTCTTCCCATCCATTCCTGTTTCACTGAAAGAAAATGAACAGGTATTAATAACAAAGACAAAAATGTATGTGACTCAGGACAGATAGGAAGTTTACTTTCATTGAAAAAGAGTGCATTTTATGAAACCACTAGAGGCCCAGTGCACGAAATTCGTGCTTGGGGGGCAGGGAGAGGGGAGGTAGGAGTCCTTCAGCCCGGCCTGCACCCTCTTGCAATCCGGGACCACTGGCTCCTAACTGCTCGCCTGCCTGCCTGCCTGATTGCCCCTAACCCCTTTTCCTGTCTGCCTGATCACCCCTAACCACTTGCCTGACTGCCTGATCGTCCCTAACTGCTTGCCTGCCTGTCTGATGCCCCTAACTGCTTGCCTGCCTGCCTGATCACCCGTAACCACTCTGCCTGCCTGATCTCCCCTAACCACTCGCCTGCCTGCCTGATTGCCCCTAACCATTCTGCCTGCCTGCCTGATTGCCCCTAACCATCCTGCCTACCTGCCTGATCACTCCTACCCCCTGGTCTGCCTGCCTGATTGCCCTTAACTGCCTCTGCCTCTGCCCCCACTGCCGCGGCTTCATCTGGAAAGTCATCCAGAATGATGTTGAAAGGTCGTTCGGCTATCTGGTCTAATTAGCATATTATGCTTTTATAGTTATAGATGGTTCTACATTACAACCACCTACATGAGAAATCCTTGCACAGGTAACATGGATGATTGTTATCCTGCTTTAGCTCAGATATTCCAGAGTCTTTGTTGAGAACTAGTGGAAAATTTCTAATTATGACATTTATCCTTATACAAGTATCGATGCATTTAAGAAACAACAAAAGGGTTTGGGTTAGGACTTGGAGGAGAAGGTTTTGTGTTAGGACTAGGTACCAAAGACAAACTCAAACATACTTTTAGTGCTATTAACATTTATGGATCTATGGGTCCAGCATGTACATATGTCTACAGCTTAGCTAACAAGAATATTAGAAACAAATGGTTACAAAATAAATTAGCAACTCGGGAGGAAATGACAAATGCTTTGCAAATCTGAATTTTTCTCACAAAGTTATTGAACAACAATCTCAGTAGACACTCAAATGAATGATTTGGAAAATGTGTTGTGTGTAACTTTAAATTAGTTCCTACAGACACAATGGGGGGAGGGGGAGGGGAAAAGCCATATGCTAGGCATTTTGGATGTTATATTTTAAAGCAAAAATATATAAATAAAAAAATCCCCCACCAAAATAAAGTGGAAAGCAGAGCTTCAGAGGTGCCTATGAAAAATGATTGGTAGAGAACAGAAAGAAACAACTATCACTTTACTTCTTTGCCCAAAATCATCACAGAAAATCTATTTGAGACACTGGATGCCAACAATCCTTAAGGCAAAAAATACTGGTTCCTGGAAAATAAAATACCCTCGTGATTTCCACAGGTGACCTGATGGCAGAAGGATATGGGATTACATAGAACCTCTAGGGAGAAATTGCTGCTCATTGTTTTGGGTTTTGTAATTAACTGGGAAAAGTCATTTACTGGGGTTTGAACCAGTACTGCCAACATTTCTGGTCACCTCCGTGGTATCTACTTTCACAATGCTGATATTCCACGTGTTGAGAACAGAGAGGGAACATGGCCCTCCTGTTAGCATGGTAGCCTAAGGTGCCAGGAAGGTCTTCGTTCCCAAAACTGACCTACCTGATTAGGTAGATCTTTCAGGCAAGGGGACAGACACCTGGACCTAACATGTTCTTGAACAGTTGTGCTGTCCTCTGAACACCTGTCTGGGTAGGGTTGTTAAATAAATGACAGAATCTAGTTGAAAAACATTAGAAACACTTGCAATCAATCTATACTAATAAAAGGGTAATATGCTAATTAGACCGGATAGACCGGACGTCCTTCCTGACAAAGCTGGGGCCTGGGGGAAGCCTCCCGGGGTCCCGGGTGCCTGCAGCTGTGGCTGGCCCGGGAAAAGCCGGCCCAGGGTTCCGGGTACCTGCCTCGGCAAAGCCGGCCTCGGTACCAGGTGCCTGTGGCTGCCAGAGGCAGAGAAGCCCGGGTCGCGGGTGCCTGCGGCTGGCAAGAGGGAGGGAAGCATGGGTTCTGGTTACCTGCAGCCAGCCAGAGGAGGGAAGCCTGGGTCCCAGGTGCGGGGGCCAAGGCAGAGGCGGTTAAGGGTGATCAGGCAGGCAGGCGAGCAGTTAGGGGCAATCAGGAAGGCAGGCAGGCGAGCAGTTAGGAGTCAGTGGTCCTGGATTATGAGAGGGTGCACGCTGGGCTAAGGGACCCCCCTTCCATGCACAAATTTCGTGCACCGGGCCTCTAGTTCAATATAATCTAATCCACCGCAATTCACAAGAATGCCACCTACTTGTGCCAGGTACTATACTGAGTGTTGGAAATATTTAGGTGAGATCTAATGAATACAGCTACTTTTATGTAATAGTTTATGCAGTATATAAAAACTAGTGTATGAACCAGTGGTACATGATTACTCAGTGTATGTAGTGTGGAAGAATGATGACTAATCTAAGCATACAGAATTAGTTAGTGAGTGTCCATTTATTTATGTCCAGAAATCAATTATGCTAAAATAATCCCATCAGTTAGCTAAGTTGTAGAGGGAGTACAGAAAGCTGTTGACTGAGCGTGTAAACCAAATTATTCTGGATCTGCCCCTGAAATAGGCTGCTCCAACAGGATGTACACAGCTGAAATAGTTACATTGGAATAAGAGTTAGGACACCAAGGTCTCAGCCTTAGCTTTGCCAGTCACTGACTCCAGGGGCCTGAGCAAGTTACTTAAATCTGTAACACCATTTCCCTATTTCGCTGCATGAAGATGGTTGAAATCAAAGAGAGAGAGACAGACATCAAAGACCTAGGATTCACAGGGCGATGGTACTTGTAGGTTAAGCCAAGTGCAGTAGCATATCTTTGCAGTAACAGAATGCTCCAATATGCCCAAAATGATCAGCCCCAGAAGAATTCGTGCCTATAAACCATTTTAAAAACAGACTGGTGAATAAGCCGTAACGCCAACTTATTTATGTACACCGAGAAACACAGCTGCCAAATGGTCCAATACACCGGCTCCTCTTTCAGGAGCGTCTACATGGGAAATCAGAATTTGGAATCAGGAAAATAGAGTGAAGAGAGTTGAGATATTTCTAAGACCATGGCATCAAGTTACAATAGCTTTATGTGCTAATTTACTTTAAAGGAAGCAGCATGGTGTCATGGAAATGGTATGGCAATGCGCAGGACCAAAACCCAGTTCTGCCGTGCACTAGCTGTCTGATCTCTAATAAGTTATTTCATTTCTTAAGTTTAATTACGGAGATAATTAATTATGGAGATAACTGCTACTTTGCCTTTATTTATTGCATAGGCTGTTACATAAAAATAGTTGTATTAGGAGGGGAATAGAAGGAGGGAAATGGGAGATATCTGTAAGCCTCAATGTGTTGTGCTGAGGATTAATGATGAAGTGGTAACACCGCACACATACTATTAACACACGTTCCATAAGTGGCAGCTCTGCCAACTCTAACTCTAAGATCAATGTTAGGACGAGGTCCTCTCCCTCCAAAGCAGGGCTCAGGACAGCTGAACATTTTCTTCTTCTCTGGGCTCCTGCTTTTCCAGGATGCACATACCCTTCCTGATAGAAGTTTCTTTCTTCAGATGGCTCTCCCCAACAATGAGTTAATACCATAACTGTG
The DNA here is from genome assembly GCF_963455305.1 of Plecotus auritus. Lineage (NCBI taxonomy): Eukaryota > Metazoa > Chordata > Mammalia > Chiroptera > Vespertilionidae > Plecotus > Plecotus auritus. The sequence continues at coordinate 192,952,232 of NC_137770.1, read as the reverse complement.
CACACATATTGAAGGCCTACCTTCCTCAGATTCTCCTCTGTGGTTACTTTTCACTATGCATTGCTTTCCTCATTTTGTTGTGGAAGCATCTAATGGCTACTCTCCTTAATTATTTTATTCTTGTTTAATTCTCATATGTCAACCTCATCTCCAAATTCTGGGAAAATCATACTATACCCCCTGTCTAAGGATAGCTGAAATTGTCCTTTTTTTTTTTTTTTTTTTTTTTTTTTTTAACTCAAAAGGATGCCTTGAGAGGTGAAAAGAATAAGTCTATGGGTAGTTGTATTATTAGCTTCCACTACTTGGGGGCTTCTTTAGGACTTTTACATTGGTTATGCACCTCCCTTTTTTAAATTTTGGAAATAATCGCAAGTTCACATATGAGACATAGTAGAGAGAAATCCTCTATACCCTTCACTCTCTCTCCCCAATAGTAACATCTGTATAACCATAGCACAACATCAATAACCAAGATATTGACATCGATACATCGTTTGATTTCATCGGTTTTACATGCACTCCTCCCTGTGTGTATTTAGTTTTATACCAATTTTACCATGTGTGCACATTTGTGTGATCACCCACACAGTCACGTACAGAACATACAGGTGTTCCTAAAAGGGGCGCCAAAGTTCCCGCCTGTCGTCTTGTTGTATAACCATCCTACTTCCTTCCCCCAAACCCTCCTTCCTAATCGCTGACAACCACTAATCCTTTCTCCACTTCTATAATTTTTGTCATTTCAAGAATGTTACACAAATGGAATTATAGAGCATGTAACCTTCGGGATTGACTTTTTTCACTGAGCCTTCATCTGAGAATTCCTTGGAGATTCATGTAAGGTTTGTGCTCATCAGTGGTCTGGTACCTTTTATTCTTTGGTTGTATTTCATGCTACGGATGTACCCAGTTTGTTTATTCACTGACTACAGCATACCTGGTTGCTTTACTTCCTGTTTATTGCAAATAAAGAAGGTATGTAACGGACATGTAAAGTACAGCATAGGGAATGCAATCATCTATATCATAAAAGGCCTGTGGTGGTGACGCTGTCACGGCATCACGACCAACTACTGGACTCACCAAGAGGTGCACTGATGGTCTGGTGGCGGCGGGTGGGACTCCTGGGTCCCATGGTGGCCGCAGCGCGTGGGACTTCAGAGGCGTCGCAGGGCGCCGGCAGCATTTGAGGAGCATCTCAGGCTGCGGGCAGCGTCCGCGGAGCATGCAAGGTTTCGCGGGGCGGCAGACATGGCCCTGATTTAATCGTGTGCTGAGCCTCTAGTATTTAATAATGATGGATGGTGCAGGTGGGTACTAGGAGTATCTGGAGGAACACTTTGTAAAGTATATGATTATCTAACCACTGTGCTGTACACCTGAAGCTAATACAAAATAATACTGAATGTAAACTGTAATTGAAAAATAAAAATTTTAAAATAAAATTAAGCACACAATTAAAAAAAAGAAGCTATGAAGTGTGAACATAAGTTTTTATTTCTCTGCAATAAAGGCCCAAGACTGCACTTGTTGGGCAGTATGATACTTTCATGAATAGTGTTTAAAGAATCCGTTTCCTGAGTAGCTGTACCATTTTATATTCCTAACAGCAAGGTAGGATTGATCCGGTGTCTTCACATCCTTATCACCATTGGTGGTATCACTATTTAGTGTTAGCACTAAATAATTGGTGATAATTCGTGTTACCACTATTTGTTATGTTAGCCATTCTGACAGGCATGCACCGATATCTCATTGTGGTTTTAATTTGCATTTCCCTGCTGGCTAGTCATGTGGAATATCTTTTCATGTACTTATTTGCCATCTGTATATCCTCTTCAGTGAAATGTCTGTACCTGGCTTTTACCCATTTACAAGTGGACTATTTTATTATGGTTGAGAATGAAAAACAGTTTGAAGTGCTTTGTAAATTCTAGACACAAGTCCTTTTTCAGATAGCAGTTTGCAAATACTCTTCCAAGTCTGTAGCTTATCTCTTTATCTACTCAACAGGGTTTTATGTAAAAAATTTTATTTATTTATTTATTGTTGTGTGTGAATTAAAATATATATAACATAAAAGTCTTATCATTTTAAGTGTACAATAGAGTGGTATTAAGTACATTCACATTGTTGTGCAACCATCACCACCATTCATCTCCAGAACTTTTCATCATCCCAAACTAAAACTGTACTCATCCTATATAATAAAAGCCCAGCGACCGAAAAGGTGGAATGACCAGAATGATCAGAGACCAGAACTACTGTGGCCCCTCGCCCTGGCCAGCCCCACCCCCCAGTGGGGACCCCCTGATTGGGGGTGGAGCCGGCCTGCAAACCACTAGAGGCCCCTCGACCCGGCTGGCCCCGTCCCCCAGCAGGGACCACCACCCTGACCAGGGCCCCATTAGGGCAGGCTGGCCAGCCCGCACCCGTGCACCAGGCCTCTATCCTATATAATAAAAGGGTAATATGCAAATTGATCCTAACAGTGGAACAACCAGACAATCATTCGACCAGTCACTATGAGGTGCACTGACCACCTCTCGGTCCCTTTCCCTGGCCAGTAGCCTCCAATCACCTGATGGCAAATGGGGAAGTGGGGGTGGGTGGCGGGGGACATGGGTGGTGCCCATCCCACCAGTCACTCCACACACAGAGGGCAACAACCCACCAGTCACTCCACACACAGAGGGCAACACGCAGCAGGGGTGGGGCCAGCGAGCAGGTGGGAACGGCTGACCTCTCGGGCCCATCCCCCAGCTGTCAGGCTCCGATCGCCCGTTGGCGAATGCAGAACCAGGGATGGGTGGCAATGGGGGTGGGGCCGGCTGTGAGCAGCCGGGGAAGATGGCCCTGATCACAGGCCAGGACTAGGGACCATACCCATGCATGAATTTCATGTGCCGGGCCTCTAGTCTCTCTATATAAAAGCCTAAGCAGCCGTCCGACCAGCCAACCATTTGACCGGTAGCTATAATGCGCACTGACCACCAGGGGGTAGATGCTCAACGCAGGAGTGGAAACCACAGGCATGGAAACAGGAACAGACTGATGAATCTCAGAGGGAAAGGGGGAGGGGGGAGGTTGGGAAGAGGTTAACCCAAGATCTTATATACATAATAGAAGCCTGGTGCACGGATTTGTGCACTGGTGGGGTCCCTTGGCCTGGCCTGTGCCCTCTCGCAATCCGGGACCCCTCGGGGAATGACAGAGAGCTGGTTTCAGCCTGATCCCCGCAGGCCAGGCTGAAGGATCCCACTGGTGCATGAATCCATGCACCAGGCCTCTAGTTAAATAATAGCTCTCCATTCCCACCTTTCCCAGCCTCTGGCAACAACCATTCTACTTTTTATCTCTATGAATTTGACTATGCTAGGTACTTTATATAAGTGAAGGTATTTGCCTTTTTATATCTGGCTTATTTTACTTAGCATAATGTCCTCACAGTTCATCCATCATGTATCATGTATCAGAATTTCATTCCTTTTTAAGGCTGAATAACATGTCATTGTATGTATATACTACGTTTTTTATCCCTTCATCCGTGGGTAGACAAGGATTTGGGAAGTTTCACCTTTGGGCTGTTGTGAATAATGCTAGGAATATAGGTGTACAAATATCTGTTCAAGTTTCTGCTTTCAGTTCTTTGGGGTATATACCAAGGAGAGGAATTGTAGGTACTTGGTGGTCATATGGTAATGCTATGTTTAATTTTTCGAGAAACCATCATGGCAGCCGCACCGCACCGTCTTACATGCCCACCAGCAAGGGTTCCAATTTCTCCACATCCTCACAAACGCTTGTGGATTTTAGTTTTTTTACCCTAATAGGTACAAAGTGGTATCTTATAGTGGGTTTGGTTTGTATTTCCCTAATGATTAGTGATGTTGAGTATTTTTCATGTGCTTATTGGCCATTTTAAAAAACTTCTTTATTGTTTAAAGTATTACATACATCTCCTTTTACCCCACTGACCTCTCCCCAGCCGTTCCCACCCCTCAGCACATGCCCTCACTCCCCACCCCTACTGTCAGTGTCCATTGGCTATGCTTATATGCATGCATACAAGTCCTTTGGTTGATTTCTTACCCCACCTCACCCTCTCTCCTGCCTTCTCTCTGAGGTTGGATGGTCTGTTCGATGCTTCTATGTCTCTGGATCTATTTTTGTTTCATCAGTTTATGTTGTTCATTATATTCCACAAATGAATGAGATTATGTGATATTTATCTTTCTCCAAATGGCTTATTTTGCTTAGCATAATGCTTTCCAGGTCCATCGATGCTGTTGCAAATGGTAAGAGTTCTTTCTTTTTTACAGCAGCATAGTATTCCATTGTGTAGATGTACCACTGTTTTTTAATCGATTCATCTGCTGATGGGCACTTAGGCTGTTTCCAAATGTTAGCTATTGTAAATTGTGCTGCTGTGAACATAAGGGTGCACATATCCTTTCTGGTTGGTGTTTCTGATTTCTTTGGCTATATTTCTACAAGTGGGATTACTGGATCAAATGGGAGTTCCATTTTTAATTTTTTGAGGAAACGCCATACTGTTTCCCACAGTGGCTGCACCAGTCTGCATTCCCACCAGCAGTGCATGAGGGTTCCTTTTTCTCCATATCCTCACCAGCACTTGAGATTTGTTGATTTGTTGATGATAGCCATTCTGACAGGTGTGAGATGGTATCTCATTGTCATTTTGATTTGCATCTCTTGGATGATTAGTGACTTTGAGCATATTTTCATATGTCTCTTGGCCTTCTCTATGTCCTCGAACAGGAGTGGTGAAAGTGGGCATCCCAGTCTTGTTCCTGTTCTTAGGGAAAGGGTTTTAGTTTTTCCCCATTGGGTCTGATGTTGGCTGTAGGTTTGTCATATATAGCTTTTATTATGTTGAGGTATGATCCCTCTATTCCCACTTTGCTAAGAGTTTTTATCAAGAAAGGGTGTTGGATTTTGTCAAATGCTTTTTTCTTCATCGATTGATATGATTATATAATTTTTATTTCTCAATTTGTTTATGTGATGTATCACATTTATTGATTTGCGGATATTTTACCATCCTTGCATCCCCGGGATAAATCCCACTTGGTCATGGTGTATGATCTTTCTGATGTACTGCTGGATCTGATTTGCTAGAATTTTGTTGAGGATTTTGGCATCTATGTTCATGAGGGATATTGGCCTGTAGTTCTCTTTCTTTGTAGTGTCTTTATTTGGTTTTGGGATTAGGGTAATGCTGGCTTCATAGAAAGAGCTTGGAAGTGTGCCTTCCTCTTGAATTTTTTGGAATAGTCTGAGGAGGATAGGTTTTAGTTGTTTGAATGTTTGGTAAAACTCCTCTGTGAAGCTATCAGGACCAGGGCTTTTGTTTGCTGGAAGTTTTTTTATTACAGCTTCAATTTCATCAGTAGTTATCAGCCTATTCAGGTTTTTTTACTCTTCCTGATTGAATTTTGGAAGACTGTATTTTTCTAGGAGTATGTCCATTTTGTCTAGGTTGTCCAGTTTGTTGAAGTAGAGTTGTTCATAGTATTTTTTTTACAATCCTTTGTATGTTGGGGGCTGCGGGAGGTGGGGGGTGGGAATCAGTTGTTACTTCACCTCTTTCATTTCTGATTTTGTTTATTTGGGTCCTCTCTCTTTGTTTCTTGGTGAGCCTGGCTAGAGGTTCATCAACCTTGTTTATCCTTTCAAAGAACCAGCTCTTGGTTTCATTGATCTTTTGTATTGTTGTGTTTTTTTTTTTTTTTTTTTTTTTTTTTTTTGGTTTTTTTTTTGTCTCTATGTCATTTATTTCTGCTCTGATCTTTATTATTTCCTTCCTTATGCTTACTCTGGGCTTTTCTTGCTGCTCTCTTTCTAATTCTTTAAGTTTTAGTGTTAGATAATTTATTACCAGTTTTTCTTGTTTTATGAGGTAGGCCTGTAAAGCTATGAACTTCCCTCTCAGGACTGCTTTCACTGTGTCCCATAGATTTTGGATTGTTGTGCTTTCACTGTCATTTGTTTCCAGGATGTTTTTTATTTCTTCTTTGATCTCTTTGCTAACCCAATCATTGTTTAATAGCATGCTATTTAGCCTCCAGGTGTTTGATTTTTTTTTCATTGTTTTTATTGTAGTTGATTTCTAATTTTATGCCATTGTGATCTGAAAAGATGCTTGATATGATTTCTATCTTCTTGAATTTGAAGAGAATTTGCCTGTGTCCCAATACGTGGCCTATCTTTGAAAATGTTCCATATGCACTTTAGAAGAATGTATATTCTGTAGCTTTAGGGTGAATTGTTCTGAAGATGTCTATTAGTTCCATCTGATCTAGTGAGTCATTTAGTATTGCTGTTTCTTTGATGATTTTTTGTTTAGGGGATTTATCCAGTGGTGTCAATGAGATATTAAAGTCCCCTGCTATGATTGTATTGCTGTCAATCTCTTCCTTGATATCTTCCAGAAGTTTTTTTTTTTTAATGTATTTGGGTGCTCCTATATTGGGTGCATATATGTTTACCAGAATTATATGCTCTTATTGAATTGCTCCTATTAGTATTACGAAGTGGATCTTCTTATCTCTTGTTATGGCTTTCACTTTGAGGTCTATTTTGTCAGATATAAGTATTGCTACCCCAGCTTTTTTTTCATTTTCATTTGCCTGAAAGATATTTTTCCATCCCTTCACTTTCAGTCTGTGTGAGTCCCTTGTTCTGAGGTGGGTCTCTTGTAGACAGAAAATATATGGGTCATGTTTTCTTATCCATTCAGCTACCCTATGTCTTTTGATTGGAACATTTAATCCATTTACATTTATTATTGATAGGTACTTGTTTGTTGTCATTTTTATTCTTTATGCCTGTGTTCCTTCTTCCCTTTCTATTTCTTCTTTGTACAGCAGTCCCTTTAGCATTTCTTGCATTCCTGGGTTGGTGGTAATAAACTCCCTTAGCCTTTTTTTTTTCCTTTGGTCTGTGAAGCTCCTGATTTCAGCTTCAATTTTGAATGATAGCCTTGCTGGGTATAGTATTCTTGGATTCAATCTCTTGCTTTGCAAATAAATTCCCTTCTGGCCTGATGTGTTTCTGTTGAGAAATCAGTTGATACTCTAATGGAATATCCCTTGTAGGTAACTTTCTGTCCCTCTCCAGCAGCCTTTAAGATTCTTATGTTTTTGCTGATGTTTGCCAATTTAATTACAATGTGTCTTGGTGTTGTTCTCTTTGGGTTCATCTTATTGGTACCCTGTATGCTTCTTGGGCTTGTGTGATTTTTTTCTTCCCAATATCAGGGAAGTTTTCTGTCATTATTTCTTTAAACAGGTTTTCTATTCCTTGCTGGCTTCCTCTCCTTCTGGCACCCCTATTAAGTGGATGTTGTTTCATTTTGTGTTGTCCCAAAGCTCCCTTAGGCTTTCCTTCTGCTTTTTAAGTTTTTTTTTCCCCAGTAGCTGCTCTGCTTGGATGTTTTTTTCTACCCTGTCTTCTAACTCACCAATGCTGTCCTCAGCTTCCTCTAGTCTACTGTTGAACCCTTCCAGTGTGTTCTTTATTGCAGCTATGTCATTCTTCATTTCTGCTTGATTCTTACAGATGTTGAATCTGTCTTTCATCCTTTTCAGCATCCTTATAACCATTGCTCTGAATTCTTTATCTGACAAATTGCTTGCCTCCATTTCATTTCTTTCTTTTCTGGTGATTCCTCCTTTTCTTTTTTATGGGGTTTGTTTCTTTGTCCCCCCATTTTTGCTGTTCCTTTGTGATTGTTTCTATGTATTAGATCAAACTGCTATGCCACCCAGATTTTTTGAGTTTGTCTTATATAATAGATGTTTTATGGGACCCAGTGGTGCAATCTCTAAGGTCTTCTGGGCTGGGTATTCTAGGGATGCCCCCTACTTGGGATATTTGGGTTCTCTATTTGGTATGGTTGGGTCTTGAGTGTTATTGTCCCATTTGTAGATGGAATCTCCTCTCAGGGTGTCTGGTTATGTGGCTCACTCTTTGCCATGTTGACTGAACAACACAACATACAACTCGACAAGACATGACACAAAGGGAACAAAACACAAATGTACTCATGACACCGATAACCCCAATAAAAGTGACCACCAGAGAAAAGAGAATTAAGAGAGAGAAAAGAGAGCAAAATGATATTGAGAATAAAAAAGGTAAGGGAGAAAATAATAGGGGAGAAAACACCACAAAACAAACAACCCAAAAAAATATGCAAACAACAAACAGCTAGAAAAAGGGGGAGACAGAATCTGCAGAGGCAGAGCTTATATACAGAAAGTAAGGTTAAGGAATTGGATGAATAGGGGAAGGACCACAGTTCAGTATGGAGGAGGTAGAAAGAGAATGAGTGAATAAGAAGAAAATAAATAAATAAATAAGATAAAACAAAAACTTTTTAAAATTAATTTATTTATTCATTTATTTTTGGAAAGTGAGAATAAAGGAGAGAGCAGATAGGCTTGAGTTTAATGAGTGGAACTCATTAAACAATTAGGAGAATAAGAAAGCATAAGAGGAGAGGAAAAACAAAAGCATAAAAAAATTGACTAGCGAAGAAAGAAAAAAGAGAAGTGTTCATGGACTTTGAGCAGGGGAGAGGAAATGAGATATATGAGTAAGCCAACAGAGACTACAATAATAACACATCAATAAAGCAGATAAAGATCAATTTTTAACAAGGGATAAAGAGAAAGGAAAGAGAAGAACTAAAGTGGGGACGGGAGAAGAGAAAACAGGATGAAAAAGGGAGGAATGAGGAAGAAAAGGGTGGATAAAAAGACAAAAGAAAATAACAATAAAAAATAAAAATAGAATAAAGAAAAAAATGAAAAAACAAACAAAAATATAGAAAAAAATTTGTTTTTAAAATAAAAGCTGAAAAATAAAAAAGTGAACTGTTGTTCACTTAAGCTGAGTTTTAATGCCCCATGGGGGCTCTTTTAAGACCTCACTCTTCTGTTCTGTCTGCCATTTCTCAGTTTCCTGTTAGGTAGTTAGCACTGGGTTGACGTGCCAAGCGATCCATGCTCCTCTGTTTGTGTCTATCCCACAGCCTTGGCTGCAAGCAGGCGGGGCAAATCTGCCCTCTTTGCCTGTCTGCCTGCTGTCAATCTTAATCACTCAAGCAACTATTTCTGACAGGGCTTTAGATGGGAGTGGTGCTGTATCACTTTCCAGGACTGAACAGCCCCTCTTCAACCCAGTCCCTGAGGGTTCTTTGGGGCTATTCAGAATCTTTGTTTCCTTTGTAAAGCTCATGGTGTAGGCTGGGTGTGGCTGTATTAGCTGTTGGGAGGGGCTGGCTCTTCAGGAGAAAAATGGCTGCTTAGGTTTGGAAGGTCACGAATGCCTCAGTGCCAGATTCCTGGTCACCTCTCCCCAACCCACTCTCCTCCACAGCCTCTCCCTAGACTCCACAAATCTGCACCTCTACCTGCACCACAGCCTCAGGTGAGTGTTTGTAATTGAAAGGTCCTATAAACTGGGCTTAGCGAATAAAAGCAAAGACAACACAGAGGCAAAACAACCACGCAACTGCAAGTCTCCCCCCTCCCCCCAGCTCCACACTGCTTGGACAGGTCTTCAGGCTACCTTTCTGGGTACAGACTCTCATGACTGTGGACTTAGATCTAGATTCCCCAGCCGCCAGCAGCCCTGTGGACTTCCTTTCCACAGTTGGCCCAGTGGTCACACATCTCTCTCTCCAGCCCAGATCCCTGATCCTACCAGGTGTCCTCTGCCCTTCCCAGCTGCAAACTGTCTCACCAGCTGTGTCTAATTTGCCAACTCTGAGCAGATGTTCTCTGATTTAGTTGCTCCTTCTATCTGGTCTGAGACAAGGTGCAGGACATGTCTGCCTATTCAGCTACCATTTTTCCAGATTTATATCTTCTTTGGAGATATGTCTACTCATGTCTTCTGCACATTTTAAAATTGGGTTGTTTTTTGTTGTAGGAGTAGGAGTTCTTTATATATTCTGAATATAAATCCCTTATCACATTCATGATATACAAAATTTTCTCCCATTAGGTGAGTTGCCTTTTTATTCTGCTGAGAGTGTCTTTTGATGCACAAAAATTTTAAATGTCAATGAAGGCCAATTTATCTATTTTTTTGTTGTTTCCCATGTTTTTGATGTTCTATCCAAAAATATCACTGCCAAATCCAATGTCATGAGACTTACAGTTTTTACTCCTCCCATTTAGGTCTTTGATCCATTTTGAGTTAATTTTTTATATGGTACAAAGTAGCTTTGCTGGTATGTTAATATGCAGAACCATTTGTTTAAAAGACTATCTTTACCCCATTGAATGACCTTGGCACTTAACAGGCTTTTTTGCAGAACAAAAGGTTTTTAATTTTGATAAGATGCAACTTACCGACTGAGGAGACAAAATGGCAGCGGAACAGACAGATGTGTCCCGAGCCTTGTCCCGGAGCAGATAGAAAGAACAGCTGAAACGAATAACATCCAACCCGAATTGGCGAAGGAGACTCAGCTGTGTGAGCAGTCTGTCCCACCACCCCCGTCCGAGGAGCAGCAGCCCTGGGAGCAGCCTGCCCCAGGCCTAAGAGCAGCAGCCTCACGTGGCCTGCCCCTGTCCAAGGAGCAGCAGCTGTGTGAGTGGTCCGCCCCCCTGTCCGAGGAGCAGCAGTCCTGGGAGCAGCCCACCCCAGGCCTAAGAGCAGCAGCCACATGTGGCCTGCCCCTGTCCAAGGAGCAGCAGCTGTGTGAGTGGCCCACTCCCCCATCGGAGGAGCAGCAGCCCTATGAGCAGCCCCCCCCAGGCCTAAGAGCAGCAGCCTCACATGGTCTGCCCCTGTCCAAGGAGCAGCAGCTGTGTGAGTGGCCCACTCCCCCATCCGAGGAGCAGCAATGACGCGAGCAGTCCACCCCATCCGAGGAGCAGCAGCCACAAGAGCAGCCCACCCACATTTGAGGAGCAGCAGCCCTGCACAGCCCGCCCCCATACGAGGAGCAGCAGCTGTGCGAGCAGCCTGGCCCTGGACAAGGAACAGCAGCACAGAGAGTAGCCCACCCCCATTCGAGGAGCAGAAGCCCTCCAGGCAGCCTACCCCAGACAAAGGAGCAGCAGCCAAACAAACAGACTGCCTACGTCCAAGGAGCAGCAGTCCTGTGCAGCCCACACTGGTCCGAGGAGCGGTAGCCACACGCAGCCTGCACCTAACCGATGAGCAGCAGCTGGGTGAGCAGCCCACCCCATCCGAGGAGCAGCAGCCACACGAGCAGACTGCCCACATCAGAGGAGCGGCAGTCCTGTGCTGCCTGCACTGGTCCGAGGAGCAGCAGACACACGCAACCTGAACCTGTCCAATGAGCAGCAGCTGGGTGAGGGGCCCACCCCCGTCCGAGGAGCAGCAGCCGCACGTGCAGCTCATTCCCACCTGAGGAGCAACAGCCAAGCAAGCAGCCCATCCCCCGTCTGAGGAGCAGCAGCTGCATGAGTAGCCTGCACCCGGACGAGGAGCACCAGCCCGGCAACCAACCTGCCCCTGTCCAAGAAGCGGCAGCCTCACGAGCAGCCCGCCCCATCTGAGCATAAGCGTGCAGCCAGCCCCAATCCGTGGAGCAGCAGCCACGTGAGCAGTCTGCCCCTATCTGAGGAGCAGCAGCCATGTGAGCAGCTCACCCCCCATCCAAGAAACAGCAGCTGTGCGAACAGCCCTCCCCACCAGCCAGAGGAGTCACCACTGCTGCCAACAGCACCCACCGGAGGAGCCGCTGCCAACTGAGGAGCAGCCACTTCAGTGACCGCCTGAGGAGCAACCGCAGCCCGAGGAGACATTGCCACCCAAGGAGCAGCCCCTGCACGACTCTACATCTAGATCAATCAGTGGGTAGACAAAGAAACCACGAAAGGAAAGAAAAGGTGGAATCGCCAGAAAAGCAGGTAAGCAAAAGAGAGGCATGCAATATGTCAGAAAAAGAATTCAGAATAAGGGTCATACAGTTCATAAACCGCATGGAGGAAAAAATCAGCAACTTACGTAAGAATCAAGAAGAAATGAAGAGTGATATAGGTGCAATAAAAAAACACCATGGAAAGTTTCAACAGTAGGCTAGGAGAAGCAGAGGACCAAATTAGCGAATTAGAAGACAGGGAAACAAAACACACCCAAACTGAACTGTAATTGGAGAAAAAAATTAAAAGACAGGAGGAGAGCCTAAGAGAGCTATGGGACAGCATGAAACAAGGCAACATATGAATAATAGGGGTTCCAGAACAACAGGAAGAGGAACAAGGGTTAGAAAACCTATTTGAAGAAATAATGTCAGAAAACTTCCCTGATGTGGGGAAGAAAAAAGTAACACAAGCTCAGAGAGTCCCAAACAAGATGAACCTGAAAAGACCCACACCAAGACACATCATAATTACGATGGCAAATGTTCAGGACAAAGAGAGAATCCTAAGGGCTGCAAGAGAGAGATAGAAAGTTACATACAAGGGAGCTCCCATTAGATTATCAAATGATTTCTCAACGGAAACACATCAGGCCAGAAAAGAATGGAAGGAAATTTACAAAGTGATCCAAAGCAAGGGACTGAATCCAGAATACTCTATCCAGCAAGGCTATCATTCAAAATTGAAGGGGAAATAAGGAGCTTCACTGATTTAAAAAAAAAAAAGCTAAGGGAATTTATCACTACCAAGCCAGCAATGCAAGAAATGCTAAAGGGACTGGTATTAAAAAAAAGAAAAAAGAAAGAAAGAACACAGGCACAAAAAATAAAAATGGCTACAAACAATTACCTTTCAAGAATAACTTTAAACGTAAACGGACTAAATGCTCCAATCAAAAGACATTAAGTGAGTGAATGGATAAAAAAACATGACCCATACATATGCTATCTACAAGAGACCCACCTTAGAACAAGGGACTCACACAGACTGAAAGTGAAGGGATGGAAAAATATCTTTCAGGCAAATGGAAATGAAAAAAAAGCTGGGGTAGCAATACTTATATCTGACAAAATAGACCTCAAAGTGAAGGCCATAACAAGAGATATAGAAGGCCATTTTATAATACTAAAGGGATTGATACAACAAGAAGATATAACCCTGATAAACATATATGCACCCAAATGCAGGAGCACCCAGACACATTAAAAAAAACTCCTGAAAGATATCAAGGGAGAGATCAACAACAATACAATCATAGTAGGGGACTTTAATACACTACTGACATCACTGGATAAATCCTCTAGACAAAAAATCAGCAAAGAAACAGCAATCCTAAATGACTCACTAGATCAGATGGACTTAATTGACATCTTCAGAACATTTCACCCCAAAGCCACAGAATATACGTTCTTCTCAAGTGCACATGGGACATTTTCAAAAATAGACCACATATTGGGTCACAAGCAAAGTCTCCCCAAATTCAAGAAGATTGAAATCATATCAAGCATTTTCTCAGACCACAATGCTATAATATTAGAAATAAACTACAATAAAAACAGCCCAAAAATCCAAACACTTGGAAGCTGAATAGCATGCTATTAAACAGTGATTGGGTTACCAAAGAGATCAAAGAAGAAATTAAAAACATCCTGGAAACTAATGACAATAAAAACACAACAATCCAAAATTTATGGGACACAATGAAAGCAGTCCTGAGAGGGAAGTTTATAGCGCTACAGGCCTACCTCAAAAAACAAGAAAAAATGGTAATAAATCATCTAACTCTACAACTCAAAGATTTAGAAAGAGAGCAACAAGAAAAGCCCAGAGTGAGTAGAAGGAAGGAGATAATAAAGATCAGAGCAGAAATAAATGACATAGAGACCAAAAACAAAACAAAACAAAACAAAACAATACAAAAGATCAATGAAACCAAGAGCTGGTTTTTTGAAAGGATAAACAAGCTTGATGAACCTCTAGCCAGGCTCACCAAGAAGCAAACAGAGAGGACCTGAATAAACAAAATCAGAAATGAAAGAGGTGAAATAACAACAGATCCCACCGAAATACAAAAGATTGTTAAAAAATACTATGAACAACTCTATTCCAACAAACTAGACAACCTGGAGGAAATGGACATATTCCTAGAAAAATATAACCTTCCAAAACTCAATCAGGAAGATTCTAAAAATCTTAATAGGCCAATAACTATGGAAGAAATTGAAGCAGTCATCAAAAAGCTTCCAGCAAACAAAAGCCCGGGGTCAGACAGCTTCACAGGGGAGTTTTACCAAACATTCAAGGAAGAACTAAAACCTATCCTCCTAAGACTATTCCAAAAAATTCAAGAGGAAGGAACACTTCCAAGCTCCTTCTATGAAGCTAGCATCACCCTAATACCAAAACCAGATAAAGAAACACAATGAAAGAGAATTACAGGCCAATATCCCTCATGAACAAAGATGCTAAAATCCTCAACAAAATTCTAGCAAATCGGATCCAGCAGTACATCAGAAAGATCATACACCATGACCAAGTAGGATTTATCCCAGGGATGCAAGGATGGTACAATATCTGCAAATCAATAAACGTGATACATCACATAAACAATTTGAGAGATAAAAACCACATAGTCATATCAATTGATGCAGAAAAAGCATTTGACAAAATCCAACACCCTTTCTTGATAAAAATTCTCAGCAAGATGGGAATAGAAGGATCATACCTCAACATAATAAAAGCCATATATGACAAACCCACAGCCAACATCATACTCAATGGACAAAAACTAAAACCATTTCCCCTAAGAACAGGAACAAGACAGGGATGCCCACTCTCACCACTCCTGTTTGACATAGTACTGAAAGTACTAGCCATTGCTATCAGACAAGAAGAAGAAATAAAAGGCATCCAAATTGGAAAAGAAGAAGTAAAACTGTCCTTATTTGCAGATGACATGATACTGTACACAGAAAACCCTAAAGACTCCATGAAAAAATTATTAGACTTAATAAATGAATTCGGCAATGTAGCAGGATACAAAATTAACACCAAGAAATCTATGGCATTTCTATACACCAATAATGAACTTACAGAAAGAGAGACTAAAAAAGCAATCCCATTTACCATCGCACCAAAAAAATTAAGATACCTAGGAATAAACTTAACTAAGGAGGTAAAAGACCTATATGTGGAAAACTATAGGTCACTGAAAAAAGAGATAGAGGAAGACATAAACAGATGGAAGAACATACCATGCTCATGGATTGGTAGAATCAACATCATTAAAATGTCCATACTACCCAAAGCAATCTATAGATTCAATGCACTCCCTATTAAAACACCAACGGCATATTTTGCAGACCTAGAACAAACTTTCCAAAAATTCATCTGGAATAAAAAAAGACCCCAAATAGCTGCAGCAATCCTGAGAAAGAAGAACAAAGTAGGTGGGATCTCAATACCAGATTTCAAGCTGTATTACAAAGCCACTGTTCTCAAAACAGCCTGGTACTGTCACAAGAACAGACATATAGATCAATGGAATAGAATAGAGAACCCAGAAATCAGGCCAAGCCATTATGCTCAATTAATATTCGACAAAGGAGGCATGAATATACAATGGAGTCAAGACAGTCTCTTCAATAAATGGTGTTGGGAAAATTGGACAGATACATGCAAAAAAATGAAACTAGACCACCAACTTACACCATTCACAAAAATAAACTCAAAATGGATAAAGGACTTAAACATAAGACGGGAAACCATAAAAATACTAGAGGAATCCATAGGCAGCAAAATCTCAGACATATGCCGAAACAATTTCTTCACTGATAACTGCTCCTAGGGCAATGGAAACTAAAGAGAAAATAAACAAATGGGACTACATCAAATTAAAAAGCTTTTTTCACAGCAAAAGAAACCATCAACAAAACAACAAGAAAGCCCACTGCATGGGAGAACATATTTGCCAATGTTATCACCGATAAGGGTTTAATCTCCAACATCTACAGGGAACTCATACAACTCAACAAAAGGAAGATAGACAACCCAATCAAAAAAATAAGCAACAGACCTAAATAGATACTTTTCGAAAGAAGACAGAAGGAAGGCCAAGAGGCATATGAAAACATGCTCAAAGTCACTAATCATCCAAGAGATGCAAATCAAAACGACAATGAGGTACCATCTCACACCTGTCAGAATGGCTATCATCAACAAATCAACAAAAGACAAGTGTTGGCGAGGATGCGGAGAAAAAGGAACCCTCGTGCACTGCTGGTGGGAATGCAGACTGGTGCAGCCACTATGGAGAACAGTATGGAGTTTCCTCAAAAAACTAAAAATGGAGCTCCCATTTGACCCAGTGATCCCACTTCTAGGAATATGTCCCAAGAAACTAGAAACACCAATTAGAAAGGACATATGCACCCCTATGTTCATAGCAGCACAATTTACAATAGCTAAGATTTGGAAACAGCCTAAGTGCCTATCAGCAGATGAGTGGATTAAAAAACTGTGTTATATCTACACAATGGAATACTTACGTTGCGGTAAGAAAGAAGGAGTTCTTACCATTTGCAATAGCATGGATGGAACTGGAGAGCATTATGCTAAGTGAAATAAGCCAGGCAGAGAAAGATAAATATCACATGATCTCACTCATTTATGGAATATAATGAACAACATAAACTGATGAACAAAAATAGATCCAGAGACAGAGAAACATCAATCAGACCATTAATCCTCAGAGGGAAGGTAGAGGAGGGTGGGGGTAAGGGGGAGAGATCAACCAAAGGACTTGTATGCATGCATATAAGCCTAACCAATGGACACAGACAACAGGGGGGTGAGCATGAGGGGTGAGAGAGGGGGGTAATGGGGGAATAAGGACACATATGTAACACTAAAATCAATAAAGAAATAAAAAAAAATAAAGTGTTTTCAAACTCCCTCCTCCTCAAAACAAAAACATGCAACTTACCATTTTTTATTTCATAAATTGTGTTTTTTTTATGTCAAGCCTAAGAAGTCTTTGCCTAGACCTTGATCTTGAGGATTTTCTCCCATAGTCTTTCTAAAAGAGTTACAGCATTACATTTACATTTGAATTTATGATCTGGTTATGTCTTTTTAAACTATAGGTCTCTATTGTCTTTTTGAATTGGGTTAGACCTAGACAATTTATAACTCATTTTCACAAGGATCAGGAAATATGTGACACTAAGCCAATCTTCTGAAGTAGTAAAGAAATATTCTTATAATGAAGAACATATGCTTTAGCCATAATATATCCTAGCATGCCAGGTTCTTTTGGCATCTGACCATTATGAGCCTAAGAACAGAACAGTGAGTGAGTGAGGGTGTGTGTGTGTGTGTGTGTGTGTGTGTGTGTGTGTGTGTGTGTGTGTGTGTAGATGGGGAGAAGAGCTCCCTTACCTACTTCACCTCCCACCCACCTAAGAGTTAGCATGAAGACCAGAAGATCCAAGTAAAAACTTCTTTCAGGACCAGTTTCTGGTTTGTTAACCTGCCAATGCCCCATCTGACATAAAATGGTATTTTTAACTTCTTTCTCCTTCCCTAGAAGGATTGTGTTAACCAAATAAGGGGACTCTGTTACATATACTTTTCTTGTCTAAAACAATCTATGTATCCTTCCTTTGCTCACACTCATACTCATCTGATAATGTGACCAAAGAACCCGCAGTAGAGAAACGACCCTGATGTGCTTTCTACTCTCTGTGCTGGAAGAGGATTCCTGGAGGGGCCAGGATGACCGTTTGATTAGGTTTGGTTTCATGAGACTCTGAGCTGTCTGGCTTCACAAGTTGAGATATTTGATTGGAGTACCTCTGCAAAGAACAAATTAATAGATGTGTTTATTTAACTCTCTTCACTGCCTCAGTGTTATCTGAGAATTAAAAATTAAAACTGAGAAGTGGTTCTTTCTCCTCCATCCTTCCAGGCACCATTAAAATAAACTTCCAGTCACATTAGAAAGTGTCACCCAAACTTTACGTACGTTTCCTAGCAAGGACAAGTTCCACTCTTTCCCTGAGCAACATCAGCACGGTACCTACCAGCTAACAGTACATTTTCCCTTCCCTTTGTAAGGAAAGATGGGTAGAAGGAAAAAACACTCCACACTTTTAGGATAGTTTTATCTTTGCATTCTGAGTTATACTTCTTTTTTATTCTGTGTAATACTTATTCCACTGATGTTAATCTCCCAATAATATCTCACAGTAAAATACTTAGGATAATTGTTCCCGCATCCCAAATGGTAAACTACACCTGGAACAATGTCACCTAATGGGTTCCTGACAAAAGGAGGAAAAGAGCCAGAATTGCATAAACCTTCTTGAAAGGATTCTGGCATGTAGATGCAGTTTGGAAGAATCTCCTCCAAATGGTATCATTTATCCAAATGATTTGCAAAGCTGCTACCCAGATGGTCAAATCCTCCCAGACAGCCAACACTGCTAACTCCTTGTATATTCCTATCGTGCATTCTTTTCTTCCAATAGATATCAAAGTTCGAGTGATTTCACTCTCTGACACCCAATCTGTGGCAGGAATGTGACTGCACAGTGTGAACTCTTCAACACAGAGTCAGAGGCTGAATATCCCAGTCTGCTCCCTCCTCCCTTTGTGACCTGCATCCTGGAGGCTCTGATTCTTCTTCGGAGACAAAATGAAATGTATCAAAGGCTTGTGGTGGATCCCACCGCTGACGGTTTGTTCCCCTGGAAGTCTTCTAGCTGCAAAAGCCCAAGAGAATACCTGGCCATTTAAAACGTACAATCTCATGGAAGCAAACAAAGTATTACTATAAGCTCAACACCTCAGACTCCAGTTACTGTAACTGATTTGCAAAAGGGGGTCATGATAAAGTTGAGGTCATATAATTATTCCTAATTTTATCATCAACTTACAAACAGATGGTTCTTAGAGTATAAGCTAATAAAGCTACTGAAGTCAAAGGATAACAGCATACTGTTACCAATGATAATCCTTAAAGACAAACTTTCTATTCTGTCAGGCAATGATAAAACCCCAATTTACAAATGGAAAAGTAAAGCCTATTGATCATCTTAATTTACAGCTTTCAAAACTTATTAGTGAGAAACCACTTATAATAATAACTGAAATGTCACAAAAGTTAAGAATATTTTCTGGGGCTGGAAAGAATTTGCTTGTTGGGAATTAGAAGGAGTTTGTACTATCTAAGGTGATGGTGAGAGGCAGCAACTGCTCATTGACTCTGGAGCCAGATCACCAGGGCTTGAATGCCAGCTCTGCCACTTACTAGTTATGTGATCTTGGTTAAGTCCTCTCTGTGCCTCAGTTTCTTCATCAGTAAAATGGAAATAAAAACAGTACCTTCCGCATAGGATTTTTATGAGGGTTAACAATACATTGAAAATGCTGATAGTACCTAGCATTTGGCGGCTTTGCAATAAATGTTAACTATATTCCACTGCAAGTGATGTTTGGGGTCTTCATTTTGTAATTTGTCAGAAAATGAGCTCTCTACCACAGCAATTTTTTACTCTGTTGGTGGAGCCAGCTGGAATAGAGCAGGAAAGATTAATGAGTCACGCACTAATGGTTAGGATTTTCACAGTGTCTGTAAACAAACAGCATCCTTGATTTTTTTAACTTTCTGGGAATCTTAAGTTATTTTCCATGTGTGTCATGGACAAATAAATGTGAAGGGCTTATATTATTTTGTAATTCATTTACAATTATAAGTAGTAATGCGAGGACTATGTGTTTTGTTCCTAAAATGTTTATAGGCTCTCAGCTATAAAACAAGAGATCTGCAATACATCCAGCTCATTATGCTGGCAGTTACAATTTTGCTTTCATTGAACCCCAAGTTTGGGAAAGCATGATAGTTTGAGTGACCTGGTGTCACCCTAAGACTATATGACTTCCTCTAACCAGACAGGTAGAAATAATATTATTTAATCTATGAGGTCAATTTTGCTCCAAAATAATTTTCATGAACACTGGCAAGAAACAATAAATTAATAAAGGATTTCTGTAAAATATTACCATTTCCAAAAGAATATGATTGTTTCTAAGTAGAACCAATGGTGACTGGTTTTTCACCAGTGCTTTCTTTTAAAAAATATATATTTTTATTGATTTTAGAGAGGAAGGGAGAGGAAGAGAGAGATAGAAACATCAATGATGAGAGAGAACCATTGATTGGCTGCCTCCTGTAACCAGTGATCCCACTGGGAATCGAGTCTGCAACCGGGGCATATGCCCTGACTGGGAATTGAACTGGTGACCTCTTGGTTCCTGGGTTGACGCTCAACCGCTGAGCTACACCTGGCTGGGCTCCCCAATGCTTTCTTGATTTATAAAATCACCTTCATTCAATTGACAGATGATTTGTAGGGATACTTTCAAACTAGTGGCCCAAAGGATTATTTTTTTCAGAACTAGATGGAATACACTGTACTCACACCATTCATGGAGTAATCCCAGAAGGAAGTCCCTTCTACCAGTACTTGAATTTTATAACCATCTTCTTAGAGTTTCTATGCCAAGATCCTCCTCAGAATCCATTTATATCTTCAATAATATTAAAAAAAAATTTCCCATAATGCAGACTGGTGCAGCCACTGTGGAAAACAGTATGGCGTTTCCTCAAAAAATTAAAAATGGAACTCCCACTTGACCCAGTAATCCTACTTCTAGGAATATATCCCAAGAAACTAGAAACACCAATCAGAAAGGATATATGCACCCTATGTTCATAGCAGCACAATTCACCATAGCTAAGATTTGGAAACAGCCTGAATGCCCATCAGCAGATGAGTGCATTAGAAAACTGTGGTACATCTACACAATGGAATACTACGCTGCTATAAAAAAGAAGGAATTCTTACCATTTGCAACAGCATGGATGGAACTGGAGAGCATTATGCTAAGTGAAATAAGCCAGTCAGTGAAAGAAAAATACCACATGATCTCACTCATTTATGGGTAATAAAAAACATTATAAACTGATGAACAAAAATAGATACAGAGGCAGAGAAGCATTGAACAGACTGTCAAACTACAGTGGGAAGGCTGGGGAGAGTTGCGGGGGGGAGGTAAGAGATCAACTGAAGGACTTGTATGCATGCATATAAGCATAACCAATGGATGCAAGATACTGAGAGGGGGGTGAGGGCATGTGGTGGGGTGGGTGGAGGCTGGGGGAAGATCAACTGGGGAAAAAAGGAGACATATGTACTATTATTTGTAACACTTTAAACAATAAAAAAATAAAATAAAATAAAAAATATTCCCATACGTGGCAAATATAATTGCCAATCCAACAGTCATTTTTCCTCTTCTTAGCTAACAAAAAATAGTTTTATTCAGGACAGCTATGTTTTTAGCCCAAGGCTATATGTCATAGCTGGTCTAAGCCAATCATAACTATTTCATTTTCCTTTGTTGAGTCTCTTTCCAGACTCCTTTGCAACTCGCCTATGAGATATTGAGTAGCAAGGGAAGGGCTTACATCCCTGATTATGAAAAACCTCTTTTCTTCCCACTCTCCTCCTTTTCTACTCGGGATGCTGTTGTGAAAATACTGTACCTAGTATTATGGCAGCTATCACATAACCATAAGACAGCAAACATGAGGACCCAAAGCCAACATACTGAGAATGGCAGAGTAGGAGGAAAGAGCTGATCCCTTGATAACACCATTGAGAAACGATACCAAACTCCCTGTATTGTGAGCCCCAAACTTCTTGTAATGTGAATCAATTAAGTCTTTATTGCTTTACTACTGTACGTTAGTATAGCAGCAAAATCCATTCTCTCTTCTTCCATTATAGCTGAGCAAATGGCTACTCAACTACACTACGATTAGCAGTCTCCCTTTCAGATAAACATGGTCCTGTGAATAAGTTCTCTCCAATGGAATGTGAGTGAAGGCTCATATGATAATAGTATTATCTATATATATAAAGATCCAGGGTCATAGCATCCACAACAACCGGAGGCTCGACCAAACTCCAGGCTGCATGCACAGCAGGCGAGCAGGCTGAACTGCTGACCTCTCAGAGAGAGAGAGAGGCAGGGTTGACTAGCAGCGGCAGCGGCTGCTGGCGAGGCCGGGAGAGAGAAGCAGGGTGATCAGACCCTGCTTCTCTCTCCCGGCCTCACCAGCAGCCAAGCCTCTCTCCCTCTCCCAGAGGTCAGTAGTTCAGCCCGCTGGCCAGCAGCCTTGGGCAGCTGCTGATCAGCCCCACTTCTATGATCAGGCCCAGAGATAGGCCCAGGGATGCTGACTGGCATAGAAACCAACCAATCAGAACCACATCTGGGTGAAGTGCAAGAAGCCAATGGATGCCTAAGAGGCAGAGCTTTTGACTCTGACTGGCATAGAAACTGACCAATCAGAACCAAATCTGGGTGAAGTGTGAGGAGCCAATGGCTGCCTAGGAGGCGGAGCTTTTGACACTGACTGGCATTAAAACCAACCAATCAGAACCAAATCTGGGTGAACTGTGAAGGCAGAACCTAAGGTGGGGGCTGAGGAGGGGTTTTAAGGGCAACAGCTGTTTGGTGTAAGGTGTAAGAAAATGATTCAATTTTTTAATGACCGGTTTGGCAGTATAGTGCATATGGCTGGCTATCAGTCAAGATATAGGGATTATGTGTTTTTGTCTACCAAGAGCATCTCCTCCTGCTGAAAAAGGCTCCCTCCCCCATTTAAGCAATCCTATCCTATATAATCTATCTATACTAATAAGAGGGCAATATGCTAATTAGACTGGGTTGACTGGCCATCTTCCAGATGTCTGACTTCCTTCCAGATAAAGCCATAGTGGTGGGAGCTGAGGCAGAGGCAGTTAGGGGAGATCAGGCTGGCAGAGGAGGGCAGTTGGGGGCGAGATCAGGCTGGTAGGGGAGAACAGTTAGGGGTGAGATCAGGCAAGCAGGCAGAGGCAGTTAGGGGCAATCAGGCAGGCAGGTAGAGAGGTTAGGGGCAATCAGGTGGGGAGGGGCGCAAGGTAGGGGTGATCAGGCTGGCAGGGGGACAAGGTAGGGGCGATCAGGCCGGCAGGCAGAGGGGTTAGGGGCAATCAAGCAGGCGGGCAGAGGGGGTTAGGGGCAATCAGGCAGGCAGGCAGGCGAGTGGTCAGGAGCCAGTCATCCTGGATTGCAAGAGGATGTAGGCTGGGTTGAGGAATCACTCTCTGTGCGCGAATTTCATGCACCGGGCCTCTAGTATATTTTATGGGAAAAGGTCTCTATTTTCTAGAGATGCATACTGAAGTATTTAGGGATCAATTGCCTCAATGTCTAAAATTTACTTTTAAAAACTTCATTAATGGGGTGATGAGAAGTTAGCAATAGAGTGGTAATGATTACCCAACATTGTAAATATAATTAATGCTAGTGAATAGTACATTTAAAATGGTTAAAACAGCAAATTTTATTATATATATTTCACCATAAATAAAAAAAATAAACACATAATCAAAAAAGATGTCCTACATCACACCATTAGGATATCTATTATCAAAAACAATAAGACCTAGAAAATAACAAGTGCTGGTGAGGATGTAGAAAAATTAGAACCCTTGTGCTCGGTGGCTGGGAAAGTAAAATGGTACAGTTGCTTTGGGAAAAAAGTATGGTGTTTCCTGAAAATATTAAACAAAGAATTACCATATAATTCAGTAATTCTATTTCTGGATATACACCCATAAAGATTGACAACAGAGACTCATAGAGATATTTGCACATCCCATGTTCATAGCGGCATTTTTCACAATAGCCAAAAGCTGGAAGCAACCCAAGTGTCCATGGACAGAAGAATGGATAAACAAAATGTGGTATCTACATACAATTTAAAACAATAATAGTCCTGATTGGTGTGGCTCAGTTGGTTGAGCATTGTCCCAATCACCAAGAAGTTGCCAGTCTGATTCCCTGTCAGGGCACATGCCCAGGTTGTGGGCTCGATCCCCAGTGGGGGTCATGTAGGAGGCAACTGATCGAAGTTTCTCTCTCCCTCTCTCTCTCCCTTCCTCTCTCTCTAAAATAAATAAATAAAAATAATAAATAATAAGCACAAAGAAAATGTCTTACAAAAATCTGGTTTGTGCCAAGAAAGTATCTTGATTCTTTCAAAGAAATGAAAAAGCAAGTCACCTGATTTGTTTGACTTGGAAGACAGACCACATTCCTATTGAACCTATAACTTCATAAAAAGAATTGAAAAGAGCCTGTATATTAGTATGAATTGGCTGTTCTTTGTTGTTTTTACCAAGGAGTTATAAGAAAGAGACTAGCCCAGGTCAGAATAGACTAATTTGCAAAGAGAGATGTAAAAGTAGAGGAAGAGTTTAGAAATTTGGGGCTCTTAGCTTTTCCACCTAAAACAGCATGGGATTAGAGATGAGAAAAAGCATGTTGCCTTTCTTCCAAAGTCTGTGGCTTCAGAGGCCTCAATACAGCTGCCATTACATTGAGAGAGAAGCACGGAGGGCATGGAAGCAAAGAAACAGAGCAGGCTCAAGATCCATGTCTTGGAGAGGATTTTGGGAGAGATTGCTGGCATGCAATATGTTTGCATGTTAACAGATCAGAAGCCAGCTGAGTTTCTGAGGGAATTGTATTAGCAAAGCCAATAAAACCTTGTGACTGCTGTACTCTAGACTTCCAGTCTGCACTAGTAGGCAGTGGGCTGCAAAAGCTGGATAGCCACCAAGGAGGGCACCCACTTCAGATTTAGCTAAAGAGGAAAGTGAACAGAACCACCATTCCCCAAGGGCAAGTTCAAGGGACAGACAGAAGCATGGACACTGGGCCCTCCTAAAGGGCAGGACCAGGGTCTAATCAGGGAACCTCCTCCTCTGCCAGGGCAGGTGGCATTCCTGTTCCCCTAGGATCCCAGCATCGCTATGGGCCAGGAGCTGCTGTGTGCGTGTCTTTCTCCTCTTTTTTGAATGGGAGTTTTAAATGTGGTTTTCTACTTCCTGTCCACCATTGTATATGGAGTGTGCATATGAGTAGAGAAGGAGAGATAATTTGCTTTTTAGTTCACTGGTTGCCAGACCATTAGGCCACATCCAAATCGGATGGAAAGGACAGTGCATTACCCAGAGACCATGGCTTTCAGGTGGTGCATTTACTGGATGTGCTTGTCTGTCTCCCTTGGGATGAAGTGTGTTTCATGTGTTGGAAAGAGGGTGTTCATAACTCTTGGTAGCCAGACGGACTGACTGTGGCAAGACTGTTACCAGTCTATGAAAATCCACTCTCCACTTCTTCCATTGTGTTAGAATTATAATAGTTAGCTTGGCTGGCATAGCTCAATGGTTGAGCATCTACCTATGAACCAGGAGGTTGCTGGTTTGATTTCTAGTCAGGGCATATGCTTGGTTGTGGGCTCAATCCCCAGTAGGGGGCATGCAGAGGCAGCTGATCAATGATTCTCTCTCATCATTGATGTTTCTCTCTCTCTCTCTTCCTCTCCCTTTATCTCTGAAATCAATAAAAAAAATATATACTTAAAAAAAAGAAAGAAGTATAATAGTTAGACGGCTGCCCAGCCTCCTCTGCACTGTGAAGTAGCCATAAGTTCCTGCCAATGGACTGTGAGCAGAAGAGACATGTGCCACTTCCTGGCCTGGTACACACACCTCTCAAACACAAATTTCCTATAGGCTGAAATGTCAGTGACCAGAAGAAAGAAGTTGTGCTGAGCACGGGCTGGCTGTCATGAACCTCCACTAACATGGGTCCCCCACCTGGATGCTACATGAGGGAAAAAATAAACTGCATCTTTAAGCCACATAGTTGCTTACACTTTTACTCTAGATAATAGATTCAGATACTCTGTTAGCTACAGCCCAAACATCTGATCTGATACCTCACATTAGTCCCTATAAAAATGACAAAGTTGCTCTGTTCATGAGCTACTTGAGAGGTAAAAGGATTTTTTAAAATTTTCAATTACAGTTGACATTTAACATTATTTTATGATAGTTTCAGGGGTACAGCATAGTGGTTAGACATTTATATAATTTATGAAGTGATTCCCCGCCCCCCTAAGTCTAGAAACATCTGGCACCATATGCAGTTACTACAATATTATTGACTACATTCCCTATGCTGTCCTTTACCATTTTGTAAATACCAACTTGTACTTCTTAATCCCTTCACCTTTTTCACCAGTCGCCAACCCCTCTCCCATCTGGCAACCATCAGTCTGTTCTCTGAATTCATAGGTGATAATAATTTACAGAATCAGATGATACCCAAATGTGCCAAGTGATGAGGAGGTTCTCCAAGTGCAAGGAAGTATTTAGGCCAGGAAATGGTTTCCTCACTTAGCAGCGACCAATCTTTGACATATAATTTCTACATAAAATTTTTACAAAGGTTTTATAACTATACACGCATAGCTTTCCCCTAAAGAGCTAGCTGTATTTTATAGATCTGAAATCAAGTGAATACTCACAGCAATCTCCCGCCAAACACACACACACACACACACACACACACACACACACACACACACAACTCACAGCATCCTGGGAGGTATATAAAAGCTGGGTAGTGGACTGATTTTATTTTATAGATGACAATGATGTGATTACTCCTGACATGCCTGATTCAGCAGTTCTAAAGAAACTTTTCTAGACCCTTTGCTATATGCAATTATTTCATGTGATTTCCTATCCCTAAGGCAAAAAACAAAAACATAAAAAAACCTGTAAAACAGGCAGACAAGGAGCTCACCGAAAATGAAACCCTTGTGCCTGGAAGTCCCTTGTCCTCAGCTTTGAAATCACACCACAGCGACCTTTTTTGGCCCACAGTCCCAGCATTAAGTGCCAAAACAAACAATGACTCATCATGATGCTGGCTGTCTCTTGCTAGACTCTGACACCAACACCTCAAGCCTGGTTCCATGAAGAGAAACAACCAAACCTGAAACCAACTAGAGCAAACAAGAAATCCCCGACGGACAGATAAATCCAGTAAGTTCAAGAGATGGGGATCTGAGAAGGAAATTCAGGTAGAGTCCTATGTGGCTATGAAATGCTAGGCTAATGCACATCAAACACCACACACTGAGCTTGGATCTCCTCATCCAACAAACGGGCAGCTGCTCAGTGGATGTGTTATACCAGAGGTGATGGCCAAAAGAGTAATTTTTTTCACTCTGTTATTGTGGATTCATGAGCACAAATCCTGGATCCAGACTCTCTGGTTTCAAATCCAGGCTCTGCCACTTAGTTGCTGGACGCCACCGTGCAAATTGCTTAACCTCTCCAAGCCTTAGTTTTCTTATCTATAACTCGGAGATCATCACAGTACCTACTTCATAGGGCTTCCATGATGATTGAGTTAACACAAAAGGCTCTTTGATAAGCATATGGCACGTGCTGAATAACTGCATGCCTATTATAATTCATTGTCTTTATAGTTTCAGATATACACTAATCAGTGTAAATCCCAACACAATAGACCAACATGATTTTGTACATTGGGAGGGGAAATATTTTCTGATTAAGTGAAAAATTTGGCAGACAGCTTCTGGAAGACCTTCATTCTAAGCAGCTTTATTTTATTTCTTTTTTATTTTTTATTTATTTTTATTTTTTATTAATTTCTTTATTGATTAAGGTATCACATATTTGTCCTCATCCCCCCATTCCCGTCCCAAACCCCTCCCCACACATGCCCCCACCCCCCTGTTGTCCTTGACCACTGGTTGGGCTTATATGCATGCATACAAGTCCTTTGGTTGATCTCTCCCCCTTACCCCCACCCTCCCCTACCTCCCCTCTGAGGTTTGACAGTCTGATCGATGCTTCCCTGTCTCCGGGTCTGTTTTTGTTCATCAGTTTATGTTGTTCATTATTTCCCCTAGATGAGTGAGATCATGTGATACTAGAAATACACTTATAAGAACTGAAAATGAGACAAGCAATATTTTATTTCTTTCTTAAAGTATTTTTATTGATATTTAGAGAGAGAGGAAGGGAGAGGGAGAAAAATATCGATGCAAAAGCGAAGCATTCATCGGCTGCCTCCTGCACACCCCTTACCGGGAATCAAACCAGCAATCTCCTGACACCCAACTGAGCCACACCAGCCAGGGCCAATGCAGATTTACAGTAAAACATTTCATTTAAAAATCTGGACCTTCTTTTTCAGTTTGCTGCAATCTACATTCACTGAGTAGAAGTTGGATTGATCATCGGGAACTAGTTTGTTCCAGGATTCTGGGTTAGTTTTTCTGTCCCAGCAAACATTTGCATTGATTAATGCCAAGCGCAAGATACTAGTATACAGTGCTGCCCCAGAATCTTGGGCTCCAAAAAATACAAAGAGGGGGATGGAGCTTGGATGCTTCCTGGCCTAACCGAAGATCTGGCGGAGCATGGTTGTGGCAGAGGGCTCCGGCCTGGAGGCAGAGAAAAACAAAACTGCAAGTCCCGGAAGCAGGTAGTCTGTGCAGTGAGCATAAATGGCTGTCTTCATATCACTGATGCCCATCCCATTTTGTGGTCCCGAAAAAGACTGCAGATTTATTCTAGCTTAATGGTGACTGCTTAGGAATTCAGTGAGGAACCTGGGTATGACCTTGTACAAAGACCCTTCAATCTCTTAGACATTATGCTGATGACTTCTTTGGAAGGACAAACAAAACACAGGAAATATACCAGATCAGAGGTTGCTTTGTGGAGTCCAGACTGGTGCTGAAGAAGGTCATATGTCACTGTACCCTCCCCATGTCTAGAAGAATTAATCAACACCTCAGAACCCAAACTCACCCCAACACTCAGAACCATCACATCGCCGAAGTGAGAGCCACCAAAATCGGGGACCCATAAATGTAGTTAACTGCCTTCCACACAGTTGGTGAAAGATGACCTAAGGCAGTTCCTCATTTCCTATAGTTCCCTACAAAACACCACCTGGAACAGACCTACTATGTATCCATCTTCTCTATCTTCCTCCATCCCTCATCCTCACAGATGATGTCACTAGGTGTTCATTGTAAGCACTCAGAAGGCTACAGGATATAAATAAGGATGTGCCTGCAGAATTGGGAACAAAATTAGGAAAATCAGTAAAGGTGGCTTTAGTTAAGCAGTAACATCATGTAATGCATCTGAACGACTTCCAGGTCTGCTGCTAAGAGGGCTGGCACGTGTCGCAAGTCTCAGCTGGCCCCCATTGTGCCCATGGGTGGTTCTCCAAAGGCTCCAGGGACCAAGGATGCACTGACTCTGTTCCTGGGTTACCTCTTCCGGACACTGCCATCCCCATCCATGTTCTGAACACACTTCTCTTCCAGAGGAGTTCTCTGATTGGGACTTGTGAGCTAGTCTGGTGTTCCCTGTTCTTGTTATCTCACCAAAATCCACAACTGACCAAGGCCAAACAATGCGGAGAGATCACAATGTTAGAGATCCTTGAAATGGTTGACGTGATGGGAGTAAGTTCCAGTAAAACATCACAGAACACATTCTGGAAATCAGCTACGGGTCAGTAGTATCCTCAATTTTATTTCCTGATGAGTCCAATGACAGATTTACAAAGATAAAGAGATGCTTCTAGGTTTCTTTGAGGCACAAAAAAAAGTTTGGCATCTTAATATGTGAAATCAAAATGTGTACTGTTCTGAGAGGCATCAGATAGACAATTATATGACCCTGAGCATTATACATAATGTTCAAAGAATGAAAAGAAAGAGTGGGTTGGGTCAAAATTACCTACTTTATCAAAACACAGCTAAAACATAACCATAATTCAAAATTAGGTTGCAGAAGATAAAGTTATCTCAAAAGTACATTTTCTCCTTTGATTTAAACACACACACACACACACACACACACAGAAAAACTAAAATCTATTTTTTTCCTCCTCCAAAGACATTCATTTAGGTACACACAGTACATTTCTAAAAAAGAGAAGTGTGTCCGGGGAGCTCTGCATTTGACCCTTTTGCTGTGAATGAATAGCCCATTTCTTTTAAATTGCACATAAGTTACTTGCAGCTTTCTCTAGTGTTCCAGAAAAATATCCAAGTAATTGTCTTCATTATTATGTTTTTCCTTATTTATATACCCACTAAAAACTGTACTTACATTCACTCAACAAGTATGGACCAAGTGCCTTCCCTGGTCAGGTATTGTACTGGGTAGTGGGGAAGGTACAGTTATAAAGAGGCAAGGATTCTGCCCTTAGGTGTCTAGAGGAGGAGACTGACACAATGAAATAATTACCAATGCCAATGTAATAACCTTCACAATACAAACTAGCTCTCTCCAGGCCAAAGCAAGGTATGCATAACCCCACCCAAGGAAGCTGAGCAGCGATTTCTAGAGGAGGTGACATTTAACATGGTCTTGAAGGAATTCACCTGCCAGACAAAGGCAAAAAAGGGCATTCTGGGCAGAGGAACAGCTTGAACAAAGCCATGGAAACATGATTGGATGGTGAACCTATTTACCAGTGAAGAGGATTTCAGTGTGACAGTGGTATTGGGGGAGCAGGAAGCCAGGCAATGTCCCTGGAGACACTTGTATCCTGAACCAAAGAATAGGGACATCCTAAAACAGATGAACTCAAGAAATATTATGGGGGTGCGAGATGAAAGCAGAAAGAATTCTTGATACATTTCATTCTTGAAAACAGCTGAGGTGGGGCTCGTAGTGCGCACCTATCAATGAATAGGAACCCTTCCATTTATTTGGATGAGGAAATTTTTGTATTTGGAGTAATGTCAGTTTGGGTTTGGTAATGGAGAAAAAATGATTGCATTGATAGGATACATGGATTTTGTTTTAAAAAAGGGGTATGTCAATGAAAGTACATTCTGGGAATGCAATCAATACTGAAATTGGGTAATAAAACCAGAAGAGACTGTATTTTTTCCAAATTCTATGTCAGTGATTTTTCTTCGGTTAAAGTGGCCACAAACCAGAAAACTCAATTAAAGATGGAGAGAGAAAATGAGACTGAAGATTTACAGGAGATAGATTAATGAAAACCCAATGATAATCAGGATAAAGAAAGAGATTAGAAGGGCTCTTTAATGAGAGGATAACATTCTATTCTTGGTTCTTTATTGTTTAACAAACATAAAGAGATATTCATCCAGTCTTTTTTCTCGGGCAGTAAAATGCTTAACAACTTCTGATTATGGTTACAAAATGGCTGTGGGTGGACATCAATCTGTCTTTTCATGGCCCCATAAAAGAAGCCCCTAAACTCTGCTACAAGAAAGCCATACGTTCACTTTAACCTCATCCCATTCCTTCCTGCTAGGACCTGAGTGGGTCAGGTAGCTGGGGCTCCAGCCATTGCACCCTGGGCTTTAAAACCATCTTTGCTTAATGTCCAGTAGAGCAGGTAGTGGAAAAAAGCTGCAGAGCCCATTTCTTAGACAAATGAAAGAACTTCTTAAAAAATTTCTTTATTGATTAAGGTATTACATATGTGTCCTTATCTCCCCATTAACCCCCCCCCCCAACCCCCACTCATGCCCTCACCCTCCTGTTGTCTGTGTCCATTGGTTAGGCTTTTACAGGAAAGTGCAGGAATGCATTTGGAGTTGGGGCCGAGAAGACAAGGGCAACTACATTTTAATCCAAAGAAAGCATAAAAATAAGTAGAGCAAAGTTCTTCTGGCAAGCAAAGCTGGATCCTATATGATAAATTGGCCTGCTACTTATTTGGAGGGCAAAGGATTATTGAGCCTTAGCAATCAATCTGTCTGAAAAGTATTTCCTAGGGAAATAACAATACCAGTAACAACAATAACAATGAGGAGCTATTGGAAGCAGTTAATATACTATGTGCCTAAGAGTCTGCCAAGTACTTTACATGAGTTCTCTTATTAAGTCCTTACAACAACTCTATGAGATAAAAACTATTATTGCCAATTTACAAATGAGATACAAAGGCTTACAGAAGTTTAATATCTTGCTCAGGGTCACACAGCTAGTAAGTAGTTGAGTCCAAGCTCTTGCCCACTACATTCTACTAAACTCTATTATTCTTTATTACACTCACTTCTTACCAAAAACCCCAATTAATTATAATGAATGGATGATGTTTTAATTAATTAAATATAGATGGCTTTGCTCCTAATTCTTACAAATAATCTTTCTAAAATCAGTAAAGACAATATACTCGACATAATTATCCCTTTCACTGATGATGGGGGTCTTCAGTTGAGAATCATGATTTTGTCTCCACTGGGATGTCCTAGTCTCCCACACAGAATTGTTTTTAAAAAATATATTTTATTGATTTTTTTTAAGAGAGAGAGGAAGGGAGAGGGATAGATATAAACATCGGTGAGAGAGAAACATCATCGATTAGCTGCCTCCTGCACACTCCCCACAGGGGATCGAGCCCACAACCCAGGCATGTGCCCTGACTGGGAATTGAACCAGTAGCCTCTTAGTTCCTGGCTCAATGCTCAGCCACTGAGCTACACCCGCTGGGCATCCCCCAAAGAATTCTTATCCATCTTTCTGAAACCATTGCCAGCCAACCCAGGAAGGGTTTTCCTTCATGTTTTGTAGCTCCAACACATGGTTATCTATCTGCTGGCTCCCTCCTCAATGTGGGACAGTTACAGAGTCTGTAGCTGCTCCCTTCTCCAACATCCTCCTTCCACTGCTCTGATGGCTGGGTCAGGAGTGTATTTAGCTCCAGGATGAAGACACCTGCTTCTCTGGTGGAACATTTACCTCATCAGGGTTGGAGACAGGAGAACTGACTCAGTTCTAGTCTGTCCTCATGCATTCCAGTTCATACTTGTGAGTTCTACTGTGTGGGTGTGGATCCAGTTTTCCTTTCGTCGCCCTTTTGCTCTATCATTCCCTTCCCACATGTTTGTCCACTGGAGTTCAAGCTCCAGCAAAAAGTGAGACAACAGCTTTGCACAGATACTTCAACAGTCTACAACTACATAAGTTCAAATCCCTTAACCAATCATACATACATATATCTATATACCTATACCATTTGTGGTTCCACTTCTCTCTTTGAACCCTGAGTGATAGATATGAATAGGTGAAAGCTTGAATCCAATGAAAACACTGCTTTGGGATGGTAAGATCTCATTCTGATGATTTATTCATACCTAGAAACCAGGTTTGAGGAAGAAAAATAAAGCGTAAGTAGGGAGTGAAAGGGGTCACGGGAGCATAAAAATAAAAGTAATTTGTGATAATGTAACATATGTCTACCTCATGCCAGGCACTGGAAATATAAAGATCAATAATAAGCCTAGGCCTTCTAATCTATGGGGGAGGAAGGACTCTAAAGAGCAACTATAATAGAATAAGTGCTATATAATTGGCATGAATAAAGTACTATGGGAAAACAGAGGAGGAAGTCATTAATTTTGTCTGAGGGGATTGGGGAGGGCTCTGCAGATGAGGTTACATTGACGCTGGGCCATGAAGGAGGAATAGGAAATTCACTAGTGCAGGTATTCTCAAACTTTAGCAGGCATACATCACCCGGAGGGCTTATTAAAACACAGATTGCTGGGCCCTATCTCTGTGTTTCTGATTCAGTAGGCCTGAGATTTTTGTATTCCTAATAAGTGATGCTGACGCTACTGGCCTGGGGACCACACTCTGAGAACCACAGCTCTAGTGAAGAAAAGAGAGGCTGGAGGTGGTCAATGTCCTAGACACAGCTGGGCTAAAGTGAGAGAGGCTTAAAAAATCATTTACAACTGTTTTTTCCCCCTTCCCACAGCCCTCCCTCTTGTTCTCCTTTCTCTCTTACTATTTCTACTTCCCTTGCCCTCTTTGCTCACCATCTTGAATGAATCAAGTTTTATGGTGTCTTGGATGGAGGCACCAAAGTGGTGATGTTCAGAAGGAAGGGGACAACCTAGGGCTGGAGTTCAGGAAAACAGTGAGGCTGGACATATTGATGTGGGAGTCTAGGCAAACTGGTGATAGAGGGAGCCATGGACATGCAGGGGAGACCTCACT
The DNA here is from genome assembly GCF_963455305.1 of Plecotus auritus. Classification (NCBI taxonomy): domain Eukaryota; kingdom Metazoa; phylum Chordata; class Mammalia; order Chiroptera; family Vespertilionidae; genus Plecotus; species Plecotus auritus. The sequence continues at coordinate 192,918,274 of NC_137770.1, read as the reverse complement.
TAAGGAGAATGTGCAAAAGGAGTACATGAGCAAGTAGGAGGGAAAGGGAAGAGAGCAGAACAGAAGAGAGCTCAGCAGGCCAAAGGATGAGGAACTCAGGAGTAGGAGGATAAAGGGAATGCTGCAAAGGAAAATGAGTAGGAATAATCACCAGACAGGAGAAGAACAAGAGAGTCTCATTATGGAAGTCAGGGAAGGGTTTGAGAAAAACAGAGTGGTCAACCATCTCAAAGGCTGCAGGAAGGTCAAGTTGGGGGCTGAAGAGAGGCTGAAGAATTTTCCCATTAGTAGGTCAGTGGTGGCCTTTATTAGAGACGGCTCAGTGGAGTTGTGGAGAGACCTCTCTGCAGCAATGTAGAATGAAAAGGTGGTGAGGATGTAGATAAAGTGAATGTGGACCACTCTCAAGTAGGCTGGCTATGAAAGAAAGGAAATATATGCAGTCATAAGTAAAGGGAGATCTAGATAAAGATTCAAGAGAGAAGTTTGTTGTTGTTTTTTAAATGGATATTTGAGCATACATTATAGTCAATGGGAAAGAGGTGAAAGGTTGAAAACAGGTAGAGGGAGGGAATACACAGTGGTTCCAGATCCTGCAGGAGGCAAGGGAACTGTCTCCAAAGTGGAGTGAGGGTTATCCACCACAGGAGGGAAGAAGCAAAGTCATGGGAGTGAAAGTCTCAGTCAGTTCATTCCTGATAATCTCCATTTCTTCTGAGAAAGGAAGCAAGGGCAAAGAGAGAGACAAAGAGATAGAGAGAGATAGAGATAGAGATAGAGATAGAGATAGAGATAGAGATAGAGAGATGAGAGACAGAGAAAGGATGGAGCCAGGAGACTACTCATATTTAGGGGGCAAGGGAGGGAGGGAGGTTGAAAAAGTGGTCATGGAGGCTGAGTAATAAGAGGAAAGAATATTGTCCTGAAAGCCAAGAAAAGGAAAAGTTTCAAGATGAAAGAGATGTCAACAACATCAAGTGCTCTGAGAACTCAAAAAAGACCAGAAATGAGATGAGATCATTGCATCTGGCAATTCAGAGGTCATTATCTATGTTGGTATGAACACTGGTTTTCATAAAGTCCTGGGTCAGAAGCAAGAGTTCAATTGGGTTGAGAAGGAATGGGAGGTACTATTTCAAGAGCTTTGGCTGTAAACAGACAGATGGAGCAATAGTTCGAAGAAGAGTGAGGATGAACGAAAGACCTTTTTGGTTAGAAAGGACAACAAATTGAGCATAATGATTTGTACCAGCTGATGACAAGAAGCCAGTGGAGTATCTTTAAAAGAATATGAATAAAGCAACAACATGTTTGTTTATCAAGTCAGCAAAATATTTACTAAAAATGACATAATTCAGTGCAAGTTATAGTGCATATTGATATAATCTTTCTGGATTTGTCAAATATGTAGGAAAGTGTAGCCTAGGCTATAAATTGGTAATTTTAAAATTTTTCATTATAATAAAGAAAGGAAGGAAGAAACACCAGCATTCTCTTCATGAATTTAAGGGAAAAAAGACAAATGTAAAGAAATGAAGAGGGAAGAAATAAGCAAGTTAAAAGTAACAATCAATGAATTTTAAAAAAAGAAATTAACATAAAGAAATTTAAGAGCTGGTTTTCAAACCACCTCTACTACAGAAAATTTTCCATTCAAATATTTAAAAAATAAAAATATGCAAAAATACTGTTAGATAATATCTATAATATGTATTTACACTAATTGGTGTATGTATATACATATGTGTGTACATATAGAGAGATACACACATAAAACAATATACTGGTATATGAATATATATATATATATATATATATATATATATATATATATATACACACACACACACACACACAGATCTAACTAAAACAAATAGTAGATACTTGTTGGGAGAAGTAAGAATTTGGCAGATGAGGAAAAGCAGGAGATATAAATTTCAATAAATAACTTTTATAATTTTTGATATTTAAATCATAGAAATTCAAAAATAATCCAAAAGAAAGTTCTAGAAAATAGAGATTTTAAAAAAAATCATAATATTATAAGCAATTGAATGTTAATACATTTGAAAAGCAAATACATAGAATTAATGCAATCCCTATCAAAATCCCAGTGTCATTTGGGTTTTTATGGAACCACAAAAGACACTGAATAGCCAAAGCAATCCTGAGAAAAAAGAACAAAGCCAGAGGTATCACACTATCTGACTTCAAATTATACTACAGAGCTATAATAATCAAAACAGCATGGTATTGGTAGAAAAACACACACAGACCAATGGAACATAATTGAGAGCCCAAAAATAAAATCACATATATATGGGCAAATATAATTTGTTGTTGTTGTTGTTGTTAATCTTCACCTGAGGATATTTTCCCCCATAGCTTTTTAGAGAGTGGAAGGAAGAGAGGGAAAGAGAAACATCAATGTGAGAGAGACACATCCATTGGTTGCCTCCTGCACACCCCTTGATGGCACAGGGGATGGAAACAAGGGCAAATAATTTTTGACAAAGGAGCCAAAACATACAATGGAGAAAAGAAAGCCTCTTCAATAAATGGTACTGAGAAAATTGGAAAGCCACATGCAAATGAATGAAACTAGACTACAGTTTGTCCCCACGTACAAAAATTAATTCAAATTGGATCAAAGACCTAAATATAAGATCTGACAAAATAAATTACATAGAAAAAAACATACGTACTAAACTTTTGGACTTTGGTCGTAGAGAACATTTTATGAATTTGATCCCAAAGGCAAGGGAAGTGAAGGCAAAAATAAATGAACGGGACTATAGCAAACGAAAAAGCTCTGCACAGTAAAAGAAACTGTGAACAAAACGAAAAGGCAACCAACCAAATAGGAGATGATATTCACAAACAACAGCTCTGACAAGGGGTTAATATCCAAAATACGTAATGAACTCATACAACTCGACACCAAACAAGCTATCCAATTAAAAAACGGGCAGAGAACCTGAGCAGACACCTCTCCCAAGAAGATACACAAATGGCCAACAGATATATGAAAAGATGTTCAATGTAACTAGCTATCAGGGAAATGCAAATCAAAACTAAAATGAGGCCCTGCCGGTATGATTCAGTGGCTGAGCATCAACCCAGGAACCAGGAGGTCGCTGGTTTGATTTCCAGGTTGTGGGCACAATCCCCCATCGGGGGGCGTGCAGGAGGCAGCTGATGCATGTTATGCTCCCACATCAATGTTTCTCCCGCCCCCTTCCTTTCTCTCTCAAAGTCAATTAACATCTTAAAAAACAAACAAAACACCAAAAAACCTTGTTTTTGACACCTGTTAGTTTTGGCAGGTAAGCAACTTTATAGAAGTAAACCTCTCACAGTTGGAGAGAGACTGCTATCACAGGGAATAAAACATAATACATGAAAAGAATAATCCATAACTAAGTACATATAAGTTATTTCAGAAAGGCGAGGATGAGTTTGGAATTTTATTAATTACATTTTTTATTTTAGAATAGGCAAGTATTATCACTTCAATAGACACTGCAAAGCCATTGAGTAAGATTTGAAGTGGATAAGGATATGCCCGCCCCCAAATATGCCTCTTTGACATAAGAATTATTTTGAGGTGAAGGCACTGGAGTTCTGAAATCCCTTATCTGCCTAAAAGAAGAGCTTCCCCCCCAAACTCAAATGTCATAAATCCTCTCCTCAGAGCAAATCTAATTAAACTCTTCTCAGAGAAGAAGAGTCGGCATCCACCTAGGCAGACATGGCCACACACTAGCATACCTCCTCTCTATTTTCCAAGGGCCCATTCATCTTTCCAAAAAGTCATTTGCTTTTCCATTAGTGCCCCTTCTTCCCTTCCCCTAGGAAGTTAGGTATATAGACTCCAAATTCTTTCTTTTTAAAATTGAGGTATAATTGACATACAACATTGTATTAGACCCCAAATTCTAACCACCTCTTTGAGTTACTCATCTCTGGATGCTCGCATGTGTAAGTGGGATGCACATGCTAATAAACTTGTTTGTTTTCTCTAGTTCATCTGTCTCTTGTCAGTCCAGCTTACAGGGCCCCAGTGGAGAACATAGGAGGGGAGAAGGGAAAAGAATTTTCCCCCATATAGGTCCCATATCCATTCCTTATTATTTTTTAAAAGCAGTTTTAAGAGTAGGAATAGAAAACTATTTTCTTAACATAATTTTTAAAGGATTTATGTAAAATCAATAGCCTCAACCATTCTTAACCAATGAAAGCTTAATAAAGGCATTCCCTTTAAAAACAGGAACAAATGAAAGGTGGATCTTATGAGTGTTTATTTAGCAATGTCCTGGAAGCCTTGAACAATGCAGCAACATATACACTAGATATAAAAGTGTAAGAGGTATAATGTAAAGGAGGAGGCAAAAATCAAGTGTTCCCATGGCTGGGCTGGTTTATCAGTCTCCCTCCTACTACACCCTTGGGAAAGGTTTAACTGAAAAACTATTAGATTTAACAAGGGAACTCAGCAAGTGGCTGGATACAAAACAAACATCTAAAAATCAATAGCTTTCCTGTGTACTAGCAATAACAATTACGATATAATAGAAATAAAATGCATTCACAATGTGCAAGATGTAACATCTGGAGGGAAAACTTTGCTAGGAGATAAAAAGGAGACCTAAATAAATGGAGAGACAGTAATAAGTTGTCAGTTCCGTGTAAATTACTCACAGCGTGAATCTCTAAATGGGGTCTAGGGATTACTGCTTTAAAATCCCTTGGATGCTTATTAAAATGCAGATTCCTGGCCGAGCCCTGACTTAACAGCATCACAAGAGGGGGAAGGGTAGGTTTTCAAGAAAATTGTCTTTTTACCAAGCTCCCCAAGTGATTGTAATAAATACACACTAAAGGTTGGCAACCACAGCTTTATGTAGGTTTCATAAAACTTTAGTAAGATTCCAAGTTCATCTGGAATGAGCCAAGAAGGTGACTGCCCTGACATATATTAAAGAATATCATAAACTTAAAGTACATGCATAAGATACATCATAAACTTCAGTAATAAAAATAACGTGGTCCTTTGAAAAGACCAACGAACTAATCATCTGAACGGAATAGTCCCAAGACAAAAATCCCACATTAAGTTACACAAGTAAAATTGGTTTTGTGTGTCCGTTATTGAATCACCAGAAAACCACTGCCTCTTTCTTCACCCAATTTGAAGGGTTGGTTTGGAAAGACCTGATGCCACATGTAATCGAAGCAGTTTGGTTGGGGAGGCCACAGGCATATGTGTTGTAAGGAGTAATTCTGCCCCTTAAAAATAATTTGTTTTGGATAGTCTGTCTGGTAAGAACATGGACTAATACCACAGAGAGATATGAAAGTGAGACACTGATCTTACTCCCAGGTCCTAGGAGAGGGAGGGATGGCATACCACTCAGGGGTTCACAGGGGAGGATGCCCAGAGGGTGGGCTCAACCAAGAAGATGGGAAGAGAGAGAGAACCCATAAGCAAGTGCCTTTACTGGGGGATGGAGGGAGGACAAGCAAAAAGTGCAAGGGGATTTCGGGATGCTCGAAGCCTGTTTGTGGGTATATTGAGGCAGCAGGAAAATAGGATTTTTTTAAAAAGTTATAATGCAATCAACTCTGTGATGCTTCAACATCAGTAACTATATTAATTCAGACCTTGCCACCTTGGTTGTGGAGATGTTAAAGGTGAGTGGGACAGCTTGATTTAGCCACTGGAAGGCAAACTTTGATAGAGATGACAGCTAGGAAGAGTCCTAGTAGGACTATGACAAAAATATGCACAACCAGGCATTCTACTTTGTGAGCAATAGCCAAGAGAACAGGCCAGGCATCTCTGATTGTAAGGGAATCTGTTGGTTACATTATGAGAGCTCTTTACCTCTTGGCCCATCCCTCATAGTTTGGCCTATTACTCATAGTTTGACCTGTTCTAGTCCAGAGTTAATAATGTCATACAGCATGGACAAACCCCTCCCGCCCTGGCTTGTAAGTAGTCAAAAGTCAGTCTGTTATCTATTACGATTTGGGCTAGAGACTCATGGGTTTCTTGCATAACGGACAGTGTTTTGTGCAGCTTCTGAATGATCTGTAAGGGCCATCAAAAGATGCTGGTTGGCAGTTATGACTTGATTTTGTTCGAAAAAGGACACTATGTTGGTGCCAATGCTGGCTGCTCCTTTGGTATGGCAAGTCCTATTACAATAGGTATAAATATTGTCTGTTTTGTCTGGCATCCTTGGGTTGATGGAAACAGGGAAGTACCCAGTGCATAAAGAACTATGGGAATCCCCATTGCACCTTGAGTCATTGTTTTATTAGGGAAAACATGTTGGGGAGTCAACAAGGAGAACGAAACAAGGTGCTGTGCCTAGTACCACTATTTAGGGCTTAATGAGCCCATGAGAATGTGGCGTTGTGTTTAGCCAAGGGAAAAGAGTGGTTGTGGTGGTCATGGTAATAGACACAAAGCAAGAGACGGTAGTGGGAGACTGGGGAGGAGGGTTGAGGAAAAGGCACCAGAGAGTGGGTGATCCTCTCTCCCAGGGGTTGATAGAAGGCAGACCCTCCAGGGGAAAGCAATAATCTCCATTACTTTTAGTTACCTCTACCAGATTTCCTCACAGGCAAGGAAGTGTAGGGTATACATTTTAGCAGAGAACAAGGAGTAAACTTGAATCATGGGCTGAGCAGATAGCTAACTCAGGAATAAAAGCAAAAATGTCCTGTGTACACTTGGTGCCACGGGAGAGGTGGTCTATGGGTGTACCTGGGGTGGAGATTTTAGTGTAAGAGGTGGTTATCTCCAATGGCAAGGTCTTGGGTTGAAGTGATGTCATCTGGGGCTATGTCATCTCCAGCCCTGAGATTGCGGGTCAGGGCAATGTTGTCTGGGATGTGGGATTGGAGCATCCTTTCCAAAAGGGTACTTGCTTGCTGTGAGCTTCCAGATTGTAAACGAATAAAAGCACCCAGGAGTAATAAGAGCAACAGTCAACAGAATGGTGTGCAGTTTTTATTTTAGGTTTTTGTGGAAGTTGAGGTTCAAATGGATCCCATATCAGATGAACAGTTTCCTGGCCTGTGGGACAACCTAAGTTTAATGAGTCCTAAGAGAGTACATACAGTACATGCCCTTGATCTGGCCTCCAGCCCTATGGCATGGGGATATAATTGAAAATTCATAAAAATAAATTAAGACCTGGGGCAAGTAGAGAAAATTAGAGTTTATTATACTAGAATTTGAAAAAGGGTTTTGTGAGAAGACCATATGTCTCTCAATTAAACAGTTATGTGGGACTTATCAGGGACATGCAAGTGCTTTTGTGTATCTCTTCCAAAAGCCTAGCTTGTGTATTTTGAAAAGTGAAAATGGGTGTCTTGGTTACTATCCATAATGTCTGTTACTCTGAAGGAAATAAGGAGTGTCCTTCCAACCCATGTATTTTGGCCTTGGTATATGCAGAGGCATGCATGATTTTCATTTTGGGTATCTGTAAGGCAAGAGATTTCTAAAGCAGTTTACCTTGAAGGGGATAATTTTTAGGAAAAGGGCCAATAGTTTACAATAATGTGAAGATGGGCCATTTTTGGCCAGGGCATCTGGGCACTAAGATGACAGCCTGCAGTTTGGCCAAATAGTTTCTGGGGTCCTGTCCTATACTAGGGACGTTCTGGCTAAGGAATGAAAAGCAGCAACATTCCATGGGGCTCTATCACATATGATGGTTAGCCATTCCCACTGCTGTTCAATTAACCCCAAGAGGCTCCCCAGGGAGGCAAGGGGTCTGAGGGAGAGGGGACTTCCTTTAGCACCTTGGCTGGCATCTAGCAAGGGGCTGAGGACAAGGAAAGTCACCTTCTCCCGGAGGTGAAATATGCCAGAAGAGCAATGTTTGGCTCCAACCTGTCTTAAGTAGGCATTGGTAGCGGTGTTGAGCTTGTGATGCATTGTTATGATTTAAAGAATAAGGGGCAGTGGATATGGAGGGTCACAGGCTCAGGGTCTATGAAAGCCTCTACCAGTATTTCCAGGACAGTCCAGTAGGTAGCTAGTCATTTGTTGTTTTAATGGAGAGACCAACTGGTTCAGGTTCTTGCATCAGAAGCTCTGGGGCAACCAATGGCCATCAGAAGTGGTTCAGAGGCTCCCGGAGGCATGAGAAGAGGTTGTCAAAGGTTCTGCAGTGAAGGAATTTTTGAAGGTACTAATAGGAGTACCTACTGGTTTTAATTTTTAAGTAAAATTTTTAAATAAGGACTATGCTGTCACCAGAACCCAAAAAGAAGTGCATGATGTTGGATTTATGTGTCATTAACAAATGTCATATGATTAACAAATGTGTCATATGAATCTCCTTGGAGGAGGATGCTATCAATGTAATATTATATGTATGCTCCTGGAGAAAGATGGATGAGTCAAGGTCTTGTCTGCAAAGACTGTGTGATAGCAAAGGTGTTAAAGTACCCCATGGGAAGCCAGAAAAGATATATTATGTGCCTTTGAAGGTGGAGGCAAACTGCAGCTGACTATTGAAACAGACACTGAGTAGAACATGTTAGCCAAATCTATAAGAGCAAAGTATTTATTCATTGTTCTTTGACTAGAACCCATAATTTCAATAATATTGATATTGGGTATGGGGGCCTTGATGGATGGAACCATAGCATTAAGGTCCTAGTAACCCATTTGAGGTGCCATTTATTTATTTGCTTTTCAGATTTAAGAACAGGTAAAATTAGACTGCCAAATGGAGCAGTGGGGGTAATCACTCTTTACTTATTAGCTTTTAATAATAAGTTTTAATCTTTGAAGGTCCTATTTTAATTTACTTAAGGCCACATTAACTATTTTAACTGGGGTCTGTGGGGTTCCTTTTATGAAGCCAATTTGTAAGAGCCAAAAACTTACATTCATTTAAATTTATTATTCATTATATTAGAGCCTTTATGTCTAATATGGAATATCTTAGGGCAATGAATATAATGACTGTAGAAAATTTAGGCAAGGCTACAGTTAAAGTGAAGCATACCTATTGTTTCTCTATTTATATTTAATTATCTTTCTAAGATTATAGAGGGCACAATGTTTAAATTTAGTGGGATGCCCACAGACAACTCTAATTTGAGCCCCAGTATTAAGTCCAGACAGTTTTATCAGTTGGTGCATTTTAGCATACTTTAAAGTTAATGTAGAACCTAAGTTGTAGAGACACAAAAGCCAATCAGCACCTTTTTCATCTTTTTGTTATAGAACTTCTTCAGGCCCTAACTGATTTGGCTCAAGTGAATAGAGCGTCATCCTGCGGACTGAAAGGTCCCAGGTTCGATTCCGGTCAAGGGCACGTACATGTTTCTAACTCTCTATCCCTCTCCCTTCCTCTCTGTAAAAAATCAATAAAATATATATTTTTAAAAATCAATAAAATATATTTTAAAGAATAAATTATTTAAAAAATTCTTCAGTATATAAAAAATGTATATACACTTTGAGTTTCCAATTGGATCAAATTATGCAGCCTTGCTTTAACTGAGTTATGCACACACAGATATACATAATGTATTTAATTACCTTTAATTTATTTACTTTTTCCTGTAGTTAGGGTTTTTTTGTTGTTCTTATTTTGTTTTTCAATCCTCACCCGAGGATATTTTTCCATTGATTTTTAGAGAGAATGGAAGAGAGGGAAAATGACAGAGAAATATCGATGTGAGAGAAACACATAGATTGGTTGCCTCCTTCATGAGCCCTGACCAGGGCCTGGGCAGGGGAGGAGCCTGCAACCAAGACACATGCCCCTGACTGGAATCAAACCCAGGACCCTTGGGTCTGCAGGCCCACGCTCTATCCACTGGGCCAACCCGGCTGGGGCTCTTGTTTTTATAAGAAACTAGAGGCCTGATGCACAAAATTCATGCAAGAGTAGGCCTTCCTTCCCCCGGCTGCTGGCACCAGCTTCCCTCCGGCACCGGGACCTGGGCTTCCCTTGCAGCCCTGGCTTTGTCCGGAAGGTTGTCCGGAAGGACGTCCTGTCTAAGTAGCATATTATGCTTTTATTATTATAGATAAGTAATCAGGACTAGCATTATGTCTGCTAAACCTAAGTGTGCTCCATATGTAAGGTGTCAAGTTCCTTTTTTTCTTTATTTCCCTTTGGTCTAGTAGCTGCCTAAGTGGCAGTACCTCCTTCCCCCTGCCTTTTTTTCCCCCCCCCCTTTTCTTTCATTTTTTCTGTTTTAGGCTTTTAACCACCTGAAAACAGGAACTTTAGTTTCTGTCTCTGGTTGATAAGAGGAAGGGGAAAAAGGCTATAGCCTCTCTCTGGGACAACACCCCACCAACCCAGGATAATCAGCCCCGCCCCACTCCCCACCATTTTGTTAAACAAAATCAGAGTGCTCTGTATCTTTAGGCAGCTAAATTTTTCCCCTCTGTCTTTGGTTGTCTACCTGACACGTTCCAGGTGGTCCAGTGACCCCCTGCTGTGTGTGTGTGTGGGGGGGGCTCTCTCTCTAGGGGGTCCCAGTCAACTTAGAGGGACTAGGATCTACAAGTAGGAGAGCAATAGTGGCCTCAACTCTGTCTTTTAAATTCTTTGTTTTGTTCATTCTAAGGAGACTCTTAGCATGCCAATAGGTAGCAGCACTAACAAGTGTCCAGTCAAGTGGACTCGGAGGTTTCTAATCTCAAATGGGCTAAGAAACCGCTGCGGGCATATTAGGGAGCGGGATCAAAATGCTACTTCCTGCCCTAACTGGTTTGGCTCAGTGGATGGAGCCTCTGCCTACTGACTGAAGGACCCCAGGTTCAATTTTGGTCAAGGGCATGTACCTTGGTTGCAGGCACATCCCCAGTATGTGCAGGAGACAGCTGATTGATGTTTCTCTCTATCCCTCTCCCTTTCTCTCTGTAAAAAATCAATAAAATATTTTAAAAAATGCTATTTCCCTCCCACCCTCCCCCTCCCCCTTTGTTTTACACTGAGCCACCAGTCTGGGGGAACAGGATCCTTGCTATCCCATGGGGTGGGGGCCAGGAGCAGGTCAGCAGCAAGGGATGCAGCCAGACAGGAGGGCCAACCAGCAGCACTTACTGTACAGTACAGCCCAGCATGGGCTCTGAGGAGGGGTCGCCCGACACCGAATGGGAGGCAGCAGTACTTGCCCTTCACGAGTGTCACTCCAAGACGCATCGAGCCTTGTGGTCGGGGGTCACCAGCCTATTTTCCCGGGTGCTTAAGAAGTCCGCGCTTGGACTGTGCCAAACGACAGCCCAGCTGCCCAGTGGCTCTGTTTCGTGATCTGGGGTGTTGGGTTGGGGTTGGGGCAGGACCCTCACTTTAGGATGGAGAGTGTGGGCGCGCCCGAAGGGGCAACACAGGGCAGCGCACGTGCCCCTCAACCAGCCAGAGCCTTCCAGACCTGAGTGGTGAGCAATCCAAGGGCATCTCCGTGGGGTTTTCCGTCCTGACTCAGATCATCCCGCCAACTGGCCAACTGTGTTGTAAGGAATAATAGTTAATGAAAATAGATTTTTTTTTTTTTAAGATCAGCTTGGTGCAGACGCGGAATAATACCATCAAGAGACATGAAAGTAAGAGATTGATCACATGCTCAGGTCCTTTGAGAGGGAGGTGCTCACAACAGGCAGGGCCCACATGAGAGGAGCACCCAGGCTGTGGCTCGACCCAGTAGGTGGGAGCAGAGAGAGGGGAGACAGGCAAAGTGCCTTTAGTGGGGGCAGGGGTGGGGCCACAAGCAAAGGGTAGGAGGAAATGTCAGTGCTGCGTTTGAACGTCACCAGGTCACAGTCAGGGGAGGGCAGAGGGGGCTCGTGGCAAGGACCAGCCTTATCACACCAACCGGTTGCCTGGACAAGGTGCTAATAGCCTGTTTGTCGGGATATTGAGGAAGCAGGAAAGCATGAAGATTTGAAATTTTACAGTACAGTACATCTCAGAGGTACCATGAAAACCAGAACAAGGGGAGGCCATGCAATTCCCAGTCAGGAGATATATTCCAGATGTAAAAACATGTAACAAAACATCAAAAAGAGCCTCCAACTTGGGGGAGGGGCGAGGAAGGCCCAGGGAAATGCAGGCACTGACCTGGGCTGTTTCTCACATGCACGGTTCTAAGCAGTAGGTGCTAGAGTGGGGAGCAGCAGTGGCTCATATTTAACATCTACTATCTAATATGGGGAAGCCTGCTAGTCTAAGATACATTTGAAAATAGGGTTTCTCCATAGCAGCATTACTGACATTTTGAGCTGGATAATTTTTTGTTGTGGGGGCTGACCAATACATTGTAAGATGTTTAGCATCATCCCTGTCTCTAAATTAAAAGGTAAATGCCTGGGCTTCTAGAGTACTGACTAAGCACTGAAGTGTCCTGGGCTCAGTTCCCTGGCCCTGATCAGGGCAAGTGTGTGTGTGTGGGGCGGGGGGAGGGGGGGGAGGGTGGGGGAAGGGTTAACCAGTTGATGTCTCTCTCTCACACTGAAGTTTCTCTTCTCTCTCCTCCTCCTCCTCCTCCCCCTCCCCCTCCTCCTCCTCCTCCTCCTCCTTCTTCTTCTCTCTCTCTCTCTCTCTCTCTCTCTCTCTTTTTCTCTCTCTCTCTCCTTCTCTCCCTCCCTCCCTTCTGCTCTCTCTAAAGAAAGTAATGGGAAAAGATCCTGGGGTGAGGATTAACAAAAATAAACAAATAAATAAATAAAATGAAAAGGCAAGTGACAAATTGGCAAAATATTTACAAGCAATATGACAAAGAGCTACTATTCTTCATATATAATGACAGCAGCAATAAGAAAATGACTAATGCATCAAAAAGAAAAATGGGCAAAAGACATGAACAAAGTTTTTATAGAATAATTACAAACATCCATATTAAGTACATGAAATTATTAACTTCACCAACAATGAGTGAAATTAAATTTTAAAAATAATGTTTCCATTTTTGCCCTGTTTAAGAAGCAAACATTTATTTTGGTAATACGTAATGCAGGTGAAGATGTGGATAAATGAGCTGGGGCATCTTACAAATGTTGGAAAACAACTTAGTATTAAGTATCAAGAGGCTTAAGAAGGTTCCTATCCTTTGATTTTGTATTTTAATCACAGAACATGTAGTGAGTTGAATTGTGTCCCCCTTCAAAAAAGATATGTTCAAGTCCTAACCCTCGTTACCTGTGAAGGTGACTTTATTTGGAAGTTGGCCTTTGCAGATATAATTACTTAAGTATCTTGATAAGATATCATTAAGGATTTAAGGGGGGCCCTAAGACCAAAGTTTGGTGCCCTTATAAGAAAAAGAGAGGACACAGAAAGACATACATAGAGAAGGTGGCCATGTGAAGACGGAGGCAGAGACTAGAATTATGCTGTCACAGCCACGGGATGCCAGGAGCCACCAGAATCTAGAATAGGCAAGGAAAGATCTCTTCCTAGAGCCTTCAAAGGGGGCATGGTCCCGCCGACACCTTGGTTTTGGATTTCTGACCTCCAGAACAGTGAGAGAATAAATTTCTGCTGTTTAAAGCCATTAAGTTTGTGGTAATTCATGGTATTAAGGTTGTTGTGGCCCTTGGAAACGAATACACTATGGAAACAATCAGTGGTATGAATAAAAAATATATAAAGATGTTCACCTTTGCATTAGTTGTGATGGCAAAAAAAAATTAGGGAAAAGTTAAAAGCAATGAAAAATAGAAGGAGGGTTAAATTATAATGTATACATAATGTATTGTGCAACCATTAAAATATGTTTTGAAACTAATGCCATAGGAAAATGTTTACTGTATAGAAAATAGAAAGTTTGGGACACAAATATATGTACAATGTGATCCCCAAATACATATAACACACATACTTATTGCCCTGATGAATAAAACGAGTAAAAAACTTCAAATAGAAAATAGCACATATAATCCACAGTATACTAAAAGAAAAATGACATAGGAGCGTTTATCCCAGGAAATATAAAAGTATTAGTTGGAATGTAATGTAATACATTAACAAGTAAAATTAAAAGGAACTCTAAGAGGATGTTGAAAAGATACTTGACAAAATTCAGTGCTCATCCCTTACAAAATATCTGGACAAACTAGGAATGGAAGGATTCTATAATTAGTGTCTCCCACAAGCCATAAGTCAATATCATTTTTTTTTTTAGTGTGAAAAGGCAGCTTTCCTATTAAACAAAACTAGGATGAATGAATAAATACTATTACCATGATTAACACTGTTCTGGTAGTTTTTGCCAATTCAATAAGACAAAAAACAGAAATAAGGGGACTACCTATAATAAATACAGAAAAAAAATTATTAACTGCAACAATAAGACCAGATAATTGATTAAAATATCAATGAAATGAATGAATGTTCACATAAGGGGTTGGATTAAAAAATGAAAATTCAGTTTTTAATTATGCAGAAAAATGGAAACATAAGAGATTTACAGTAGCAACAAAATCCATAAAATATATAGGACTATCTGTAATATGAAATGTACATGAAAAAAAAAAGCCACCACAAAGCTCTGAGAGACACAAAAACTTGAATCAATATTCAAGTTAATTAGAATTAGGGTTAATTAGAATATTGTGAAGAAAGCCACTCTTGCCAAATTAATTTAGAGATATCAAAGAATTCAATTTAAAAAAACCTTACGGGAATTAATTTTGGATTTGACAGTGTTTCTAACATTCATCTGGAATAACGGTTGAAACACATAACTACATATAAAAATGTGTGTCTAAGTCCCTCTTTACAACCTACTTAATAATTCTGAAGAAAGTTAGTTTTATTTGGAATTTCACAAAATAAGTTATTCATTGTCTCTACCTGTTCTTTTAGCAGTTAATAAGAGATTAGCATTCATTACTTGGGAGGTTTCAAAACTGATGGGTATTTATTTTCTTAATAAGTATATTTTCCCTTGTGCATTATTTCTTTTGTACTTTATTACTTTTTATCCTGACTAATTTCCCCTAGGGACAAGCGAACTCCTGCAAAGCTCTGTGGTTATTTAAAAGTATCCATCAAAACCTTTTATTTACATACTAGAGGCCCGATGCATGAAATTCATGCAAGAATCGGCCTTCCTTCCCCCCGACTGCCAGCACCTGCTTCCCTCTGGCACCCAGGACCCGGGCTTCCCTCACAGTCCCAGCTTTGTCTGGAAGGACGTCTGGTCTAATTAGCATATTACACTTTTATTATTATAGATTAAACTTTATTTTTATACTGGCATAAGGACAGATTGGTATAATAAAAAAGTGGTCAAGACTTGAATTCCAGCTCTGCCTCTTTCCCAATGTATTCCGATTCTTTTTTTGCAAAGTAGATTAGTATATCTACCTGAAATATTTGTTGTGAATATACAGTCACGTGATTATTACCTAGCACGGTGCTTGACACATACTAGAAACGTAGTATGGTTTACTGTAAGTTATATATTTTCCAAGTTTATCGTTCTTTTTCTTTATTTTCCCATTTTACTTATATAAACTCTTTACCCTATTTTAATTCAATCTTGTGTGATGGTTAGAGAGAGAAGGAAATGCTTTAATCATCTACAAGTCCACCCAGCTCCTAGTCCAATGCTTCCCACATTTTGGATGCCCCTGGATGTGAAAGAGAAGAAAAGGAAGGAAGAGAAGGAAGGAGAAAGGACAAGATGATGATGTTGGTTCTCATCATATGGGTGATATGTTTGTGCTCTCGTAATAAAATTGTATTTCAGTCTATCTTACATATAATAAAATATTAGTATTTTAGAAGATGTACTAAATTAGTAGAGGGAGGTAAAGTGACACATACAAATCTGACTAAATCAGTAAGGAGACAAAAATAAAGTAGAAACCAGCCTGTCCACAACATTTATTAAATTCCCACGATATACTTAAATGATTTCAGGGTCTGGCTCTCAATTCTACAGTCTATCCATGGTTTAATGGTGAAGAAATGTTGATATACTGAAGCAGTCGGAATCTTATTATAAAAGTAAAAAATAAAAACTTATGAGTCCCGTAATAGCAATAGCAGGCCTGCCTTGCTCTACAGCATTATTTTGTTTTACCACATATGGTCTCCAGGGCTTTGTTTATGTGCAGTGGGGTGAAATGACAGCTGCCAAGAAGACAATGTTATTTGCTTTTTTAGTTACACATATAAAACCAGTACAATTTTCCTGAATGCTCAACTAGTAAGCTTATAACAATATTAATATGACTAAGTTAATCTGAGAAGATACTAATTTAAAAAATGGTACCTAATAAAGCTCTAAATTAAATATAAGCACATGCAAAAGTATCAGAAGAAGCCAATCAATGTTCACAAAGAGGTAGGGTTTACGAAAAAGGTGGGCCTTGTAGCTGTGGGCAAATGCCAATAAATAGAATGGGCCAGGGAGGGCATTTCAGTGTGGGAACCATGAAAATGAAAGTAAGAAAAGACTGGTGAGTGGAAGAAAAGCATGGGTTCTGATTATGCACGGCCTTGAATGCCAACAGCAGTATCCTGGATTTGGTCCTATAAATAAGATACTATTTCAGGAGTGTTCCTGGGTCAGGGAGACCTTATAAAAGCAAAATGCTGGGGAGATGAGCAGACAGCACTGTGCACTCAAGTGGCCAAGAGGCAGGAGGCAGGGAAACCAGTGTGGAAACTACTGCAGTGTTTTCACATATGAAATCATTATTGTTTAACATAATCTTAAAAATCTGTAAAGCCTGGGAATTGACCCAAGTTATTTCTACAGAGCAAAGAGTGGAGAAAGAGAGCAAGCTGTAGTTCTAGGCCAGGGCAGCCCAAGGTCAACTCTTCTTTGAACTTACACTTTGCATCAAGGTGATCATGGGTATCATTAAAAGGGTGCAGGTGAGCCTTAGCCAGTTTGGCTCAGTGGATAGAATGTCGGTCTGTGGACAAAGGGTCCTGGGATCGATTCAGGTCAAGGGCACATACCTTGGTTGCGCGCTCCTCCCCGGCGCGGTTGCAGGAGGCAACCAGTTGATGTGTTTCTCTCACATGATGTTTCTCTCTGTCTTTCCCTCTCTCTTCCAATCTCCCTAAAAAAATCAATGGAAAAATATCCTTGGGTGAGGATTAACAAAAACAAAAAATAAAAAGGATGCAGGTGAAAGTCACACTAACTGGGCTTTAGAAAATGTGGAACAGAATGGAATTACCACTGGTTAATATAGGGAATGACCCAAAACTGAAAGTATTTCGAAGTATGTCCAGTACATGGCAAGACCTAATCAAATAAGTATTACCTTTATGTGACTAGCACTGTGAAAGACCTTTCATGTGTTATATAAATAATGGATACATATCTATACTAATAAAAGGGTAATATGCTAATTAGACCGGGAGACCTTCTGGACGTCCTTCCAGACAAAGCCATGGTGGCGGGGTCGAGGCAGAGGCGGTTAGGGATGATCAGGCCGGCAGGGGAGGGCAGTTGGAGGTGATCAGGTCGGCAGGGGAGGGCAGTTGGGGGTGAGCAGGCTGGCTGGGGGGCAGTTGGGGGCAAGCAGGCTGGCCATGGGGGGCAGTTGGGGGCGAGCAGGTTGGTGGGGGGGAGCAGTTGGAGACAAGCAGGCTAGTAGGGGGGGCAGTTGGGGGCAAGCAGGCCAGCGGGGGGGGGCTGTTGGGGGCAATCAGGCAGGCAGGCAGGTGAGTGGTTAGGAGCCAGTGGTCCTGGATTGCGAGAGGGATGTCCAACTGCTGGTTTAGGCCCTATCCCTGTAGGATAGGGCCTAAACCGGCAGTCAGACATCCCCTAAGGGGTCCCAGATTGGAGAGGGTGCAGGCCAGGCTGAGGGACAACCCCTCCCCCTGTGAATTTCGTGCACTGGGCCACTAGTGTGTGTGTGTTTGTGTGTGTGTGTGTATATATATATATATATATATATATATATATATATATATATATATCACTTACTGTGTGCCAGGCAGATCTAAAACTCACAATGCTTGAAGGTAGGGGCAGTCATCCACTTTCACAGATACACAAAGGTTAGTAGCCTGCCCAATGTCATGTTGCTGGGAATGTTGGAGCCAGGATTAGGACCCAGGGGGCTGACTCCAGGGCCTGTACTCTGAGCACTACATCTGTGGCTGCTCTTCAAAACAACCTATGAAGTAGTAAGATGAATCAGATTTGTTCGACAAATATGTACAGAGTTCTTACCTGCTAGGCCCCATCCCCTGTATGGAGTTTTCAGCAATGGATAACCTACAACCCCTACTCTGAAGAAGTTTACAGTCCAGTGAGCAAGAGAGACAAATAAACCCACATTTTATGGATGAACAATAGAAACTCTAAGCTTCCATATATTAAATAACTTCTCCACGCACACAGTGGGTAGAGAGTGTGATTAGGCCAGGACTTAGATGTTGACATTACATCTTCAGGTCTAATGTTTATTCCAAGTGATCTTGTTACTTCCTTTTTGGCCTACTGGGAAAAACCGAAAGAAAACAAAACAATATCATAACCAGGACTATCTAGTCTAGGCAAACTTCTACAATAAGATCCTAATCTTGGTAAGAAGGAACATTCAATTAAGTCATTGTGATTCTGAGGCAAATGGCACAAGCTATCTATGCCAACAAACCACATGTTGGTTCAACTGTTGAAAAATGCATCATTTCAAACATTAAATGTCTTATCATCAATAATTTTTTCTAAAAATTGCAGATGCTTTGGGTGAATCACTCACATTGGGCCATTTTTTCTCAAGCAAAACCAAGATAAATCCTTGTGGGCTCAGAAGCTGAAGATGGCCCTAACCAATTCAGTTCCACAGTAATTAAAACTATTTTTCATTTTTCCGTCTGCCCTTTTAATGTTACCTACAGGAGGCCTAGAATCCTCCTTTTATAGGTTAGAGAATTGTCCCATACTTCCTAACTGTACCAGCCTATGAAATTTGTTTTACTAAATTGTATGGCACCTTACAGCTTTTCAGTGTGAACTACCATTATTCACAGTATGTCATTAAGCCCCTCTCAGTCCAAGGTGTAGCTGGCAACATCAAGGGCAAGAAGGATGCATTAGCTGTCTTTACCTACCACGTGCTTCAACACAGCACTCAAAGCCTTGTCAGTAGTAGATCTTTTTACTTCTTTTTTATTTCTCATAAAGTCCTGACCGGATCAATCATACATATAGTGTAGGCAGCCAGTCTCTATCATTTGATGTGAAGGGTGATAATAAAGGCCTCCAGTGCCTCTAAATAAATCCTGTCCCAACCTGCCAAAGTAGCTGAGTTTAAGAAAGAGGTTTGAGCACACAGTGCTACTATGGGTCTTAAGCAGCTTAACAGGTATTTACTGAACATGCCTTATAAGCCCAACAAAACAGGAGACCAGGCATGGCCCACGTGACCAAAGTTCACCAGTATCATTAAGATAGAAATGTCATGTTTTCAATAATTTTAATATCTAATTTATTTTCAGTAAAAGGTAAAGTATTTTAAAATCTTTACATGGTTCCTACAATAGGCAGCAGGGTATAGTGGAAAGAAAGGCATGGAGCAAATCTTCCACCTACTTTTCAAGCCTCATTTCTGGACATCCAGTGACCCAGCCCCTCTGAATGACCAGTGGCTCCCCAAGCGGTCCAGATTGTTATGCTAAGCTCTGTTCTAAGTACTGCAAATACAAAGAGGAATGCACAGTCCCTATCCCCAAGTAGCTCATAGATAATGAGGACACAAGTGCAGCAGCAGAGATTAGTACAGGGAATTGGGAGCTCCAAAGCAAGGAAACTGAGCCAGCACTGAGGGCGGGGGAGGGCATCCAAGAAGGAAACGGTCCTGGACTGAGTCTTCAGGGATGAGTAGGCTTTCCATGCAGCTGTGAATGCAGCCTGGGCAGGGTCTCCATGACACTCAGTCACTGTGTGCAAGAACCAGAGTTTTGTGGTGCTCAGAGCACAATGGGGAAGGCATGGAGTGGGGAAGGATGAGTGAGAGAAGAGGGTAGGTGCCTGATCACGGGGGTAACTAGACTGGCTGAGGAGGAGCCAATAAAGGTTTGTCTCCTTCAGCTTCCACAACAGGGAAATATGCTCATTGTAAATACTTCAAAAGGTACAGATCAGAAATAAGAAGATGAAAAATATTCAAAATTCCACAATTTAGAGATAATCACTGTTAACATTTTGATTTATAATATTTTACATATGTGTGTTCATATATTATATCTATGTTTACATATACTAACAAATATCTTTTTCTTCAAAAATGAAATCATTCATAATGTGACGTATGCATACAGTGAAATATTATTCAGCCTTACAAAAGAAAAGAAATTTTGACCCCTGCTACAACATGTATAAACCTTTAGGACATTGTGTTAAGTGAGATAAGCCAATCAGAAAAAGACAAACAACGTTTGATTCCACTTATACGAGGTACCTAGAGTAGTTAAATTTATAGAGAAAGTAGAATGGTGGTTGGGAAGGAGTGGGAAACGGAGAACTGCTGTTTAAAGGGTATACAGAGTTTCAGTTTTGCAGGATGCTAAGAGTTTTGGAGACTGGATGCACATGTCAATATACTTAACACATTGCGGACAGATCACGAGAATTCTCGCTTCGTATTACACAGTGTTTTACAAAGTATACTTTAAAAAGATATTAGCTTGTAAGAACATGTAATAAATAACTTCAAAATTCAATGGGTATTTAATTTTAAAGCATGCCTTTAACATTTATGTAAAATGTTTTTTGTACTCATTCAATAGAAACTTACCTGGCTACTGGATAAAGCTAGCAATGAAACTACTGGTCCGCAATGTGTTAACACCATCGAGCTGTATACTTAAAAATGGTTAAGATGGTAAATTTTATGTTATATGTATTTCACCACAAATAAAAATATAAGTAAATTAATAAAATCTGGAAAAAAAATCACTTAATGAAGCTGTTTCAACACTCTTTTCACTTATTTTTGCAGTCATCTTTCCATGTGAGACATATACACCTCCATCAGTATTTCAGAGGACTGCATAGTGTTCTATTGTAGAGATCTACTTTAATTTACTTAACCTAGGAGATTTATTTTTTAGGATGGAAGAAAATTATGAATGCTTGGCTGATGAGAAGAGCCAGTAAAAAACAAAAGAGATATAAGACCACAGAAAAGAGAGGAATATTAAAATAGCAATGGTTCTGAAGGAGGCACAAGAAGATGGCATTCAGGGTTTAAGTAATGGGCCTGCCTTAAATATGGGGAAATATGGATACCACATCCTCTCAAGGAAGGAGATGAAGATGGATCTGAATATATTTGCACGTGCAAGGGAGAGTTTGGTTAGTTGAAGCAAGTTGAAAGATAGGACATCCCAGGAAGTGGGATGAATGAGTTGGAAGGATGCACAACTCGTTAAGTAAAAAGGTCCAATGGATTTTGAGACCAGATTCATGGTGGGATCACCTAGGATGGTGCCATCACCAAGGGTTACGACAAGAGTTGGAGTGGAAAGGGAGGTATGAGAAGACATGGAGCCAGGTCTTCAGTTCTCAAGAAATGGACGAAGTGACTTGGAGCTGGATGAAGAGTAGTGATGAGAAAGGGTGACAGGCAGTTTACCACATTTAGCCTCAAAGATGGGGATGACAAGCCTTTCATGCAGTGACCCACAGAGAAGGTTGAGAGAGCAATCAGCCAAAAGGCTGAGAACTTTAACCATGGATTCCCTAGGGTGAAGAGAAAAAGAATGTGGGGAAATCAACAGAGGACTGGAAGTGAAAAAGTTAAGAGGGAGTGAAAATACAAAATATTATATATGGGAGTAGCAAGGTGCATGTGAGAGGTTATGCTGGCACAAGTTATGGTCCTGTAGGAGGTAGGAGGATGTGGGGTTATGGACATAGTTGGATGGCCAGCCTTGAACAACAGAAAGAAAATTACTGCATGTCCCAGGGCTACTCTCAGAAATAGTGCTAAGAATCACTATTAAGTTTGCAACAGACAACAAGGAGACTTCTCTAGTTCTCAGAGCACATTCTCTAGTACCTCCACATTGTTTACCATGATTTATTTTTCTCTACAGCACATTAGCCATATGCTATACTAGTTCCTTGTTTATTTCTTATCTAGAATATAGATCAGAGTATAAACCTCCCTGAGGGCAGAAACACCATCTGTCTTGTTCATTGCTCTATCAACCAGCATCTAGTCAGCCGTGGGCAAACTACGGCCCACGGGCCAGATCCAGCCCGTTCGGCTGTTCTATCCCGCCCGCGGAGCCGAAAGAGCGGAAGGTTCTCTTGCTCTCCCCTCCGCTCCTTTACTTTGAATTTATATTAATTCACACAAACACTCCATCCATGCTTTTGTTCCAGCCCTCCGGTCCAGTTTAAGAACCCATTGTGGCCCTCGAGTCAAAAAGTTTGCCCACCCCTGATCTAGATCATGTCAGCACATAGTAAATCATAGTTGTTGAATGAATAAATGCTAAAGGTCAGTTAGGATAAGGATATCCCATGAGGTTTAGTAAAATAGCAGGTAGGATCTTCCCCAAGAGGGAGCTATGTTTGGGTGTTGGTCTTGGTCAGAAAATGTCAGCCATGGCCTCTTCCCAGGTTGTATCTACTCTTCACATGACTACACCTTCTGATCCTATAAGATCAGCTTGAGTGTCACCACTTCTGGGAAGCCACTCCTGAAGTCTCTCCCTATCCAGGACAGCTGCCCCCTCTTGGGTACTCTCAAGGCACCCTATGATTCATCTATTATGCTTACCCTACTGTATTGTGGGTGAACAAAAAGGGTTCTATGGAAACTAACCTCACGGGGTGATCTGATGATAAATTCCTAACTGGGCAGGTCATGCTGAGTAGCCATGTCCCCAGCATATAACTTTTTAGAAAAAGGTTTATCTTTGCCTTAAGCAAGCCCTGTCCATTGTTTCTGTGCATCTAGGTTAATACACCATTGAACTAAGCACCCTCAAGAAAACACATAATATTGTTAACTATCCTATAGTCCAGTCCCTGCCTTGCTTCTCCCCCTCGTGTAATCTTCCTTATGTTCCCTCCTTAATTTCAAATGCATAAAAGAAGCTACAAAACTTATTCTCCGGGACATTTGAAATCTTGCTCCCCAGTATATGTAGTCAGTTTGGCTCAAATAAACACTTACAAAATTATTTACAGGTTTGGACATCCTTAAGTCAACAGAATAACTACTTACATGTCAGCCTCTCACTAGACTGAGCAAGAACAGCAAATCTGAAATACACAATAGGGACTCCAAAAATGTTTGTTGAATATATAAGTGGAAATCACTTAGCAGTAAGTGGGACAGTTATGTGAGATGGTCAATAAGAGCCTGTATTTTCCCTTCTTTGAAGCTCAATGTGCTATTCAGAAATTTGCACTTTGGCCCTACTGAGTAAGGGAGCCCTTGTTGTCAAGGCAACTGGGTGAGAAAACAGCCTAGCACCCAACACCAAAGATAAGTTTGAATCTTTCTGTTTAAAATACATTAGGGGTCCACTGTGTTTCATGTGCCCATTCCCTGCCCATCTGACAGTAGGCATGCCTTGATGCCATGATGGAACAGTGAAGTACATGGGCAGCCTTCCCCATCAGAGATGCTCCCCAACTTACAGAGCATGATAGAATGCCTGGGGAGCTTTTAAAAATGTCTAGTTTCATTGGTCTAGAGTGCAGCTTGGATTTTTACAGCTCTTCAGGTGATTCTACTGCACAGCCAGGGTTAAGAACCTTTGCACCTTGGCTCCTTGCTATTTTCTCCTAGTTTGTGGCACCATCCAAGGTAGCATCTCATCAAGCACTTCTATACCCCAATATCTGCCAAAGCCAGCCAGGCGCAAGGGTCAATGGTTGTTTGAACAACCCTGAGTAAGGATGTTGCTCTTTAAGACAGTACCAGAAGCCAAACCATACAGTTAATTGTACTGGAGGAAATCACACTTTTTTGTTCAATTTTAAACTGTGCTGTCCTTCAGAGGGAAGGTAGGGGAGGGTGGGGGTAAGGGGGAGAGATCACCCAAAGGACTTGTATGCATGCATATAAGCCTAACCAATGGACACAGACACCAGGGGGGTGAGGGCATGAGTGGAGGGGGTGGGGGGGGGCAATGGGGGGATAAGGACACATATGTAATACCTTAATCAATAAAGAAAAAAAAATAAAACTGTGCTGTCCAATCGCCACAGAGGGTGTTTTAGTTTAAATTTATCCAAATTTTTTTTTAAAAATTTTAAATTAAAAATTCAGTTCCTCAGTAGTACATTCAAGGGTTCAATAGCTAGTGCCTACTGTGTTGGAGAGGGCAGAAATAGAATATTTTCATCACCATAGAAAGTTCTATTTGATAGTGCAAATATGAAAATATTTCCTCAGGAAATAAACTGGTTATATTCATTTTCTGCTAATCATGGGTAAAACGAGCCATGAGGCATGCAGAGGGGAAATTGAACCTCTGGTCATTTCTTCTTGGCGGTCACACCCCGACGAGTGAGGGTGGCTCTTTATACCCCTTTGTGGGATGAGAACTAAGAAAGGAACGAAAGTTTTTTGTAATAGTTCCATGTATGTATTAGGGCGGCAGTGGCTTTCCAACTATTTTTTACTGTGACCAATCATAAAAAAATATATTTTATATCACAATCCAGTATACAAATATATGTATATGAAAATAAAAGTTTTTTAAAATTTATCTTTATTGTTCAAAGTATTACATATGTCCCCTTTTTTCCCTCTTAGCCCCACTCTACCCATCTCCTACCCTACTCCAGACCTTCCCCATGCTATTGTCTGTGACCATGGTTTATGCATATATGCATATAAGTTTTTTGTTAATCTCTTCCTGTCCCTCCTCCCCCGATTCCTTCTGAGATCTGTCAGTCTGTTCCATAATGCTACAAGTTTTATATATCAACTAGAGGCCCGGTGCACGAAATTCATGCACAAAGGGGGGGGGGGGTCCCCTCAGCCCAGCCTGCACCCTCTCCAATCTGGGACCCTTCAGGGGATGTCCAACTGCCAGTTTAGGCCTGATCCTGGTGGAATCGGGCCTAAATGGGCAGTCGGACATCCCTCTCACAATCTGGTACCTCTGGCTCCTAACTGCTCACCTGCCTGCCTTCCTGGTTGCCTCCAACTGCCCCCCTCTGCTGGCCTGGTCACCCCCAACTGCCCCCCCCACCAGCCTGGTCGCCCCCAACTGTCCCAACCCGCCAGCCTGGTTGCCCCTTACTGCCCCCCCCCGCTGGCCTAGTCACCCCCAACTGCCCCCCTTTGCCAGCCTGGTTGCCCCTAACTGCCCCACCCCACCAGCCTGGTCGCCCCCAACTGCCCCCCTCAGTCGGCATGGTTGCCCCTAACTGCTCACCCCCCCTCTGGCCTAGTCACCCCAACTGCTCCCCTTTGCCGGCCTGGTTGCCCCTTACTGCCCCCCCCCCTGCTGGCCTGGTTGACCCTTACTGCCCCCCCGCCAGCCTGGTCACCCCCAACTGCCCCACTCTGCCGGCCTGGTTGCCCCTTACTGCCCCCCCTGCCAACCTGGTCGCCCCCAACTGCCCCCCTCTGCCAGCCTGGTCACCCCTAACTGCCCCCCTGCCAGCCTGGTCACCCCCAACTGCCCCCCTCTGCCAGCCTGGTCACCCCTAACTTCCCCCCACCACCGGCCTGGTCACCCCCTACTGCCCCCTTGCCAGCCTTGTCACCCCCAACTGCCCCCCCCCACCGGCCTTGTTGCCCCCAACTGCCCCCCCTGCTGACCTGGTTGCCCCAAGCAGCCTGCTGTTCAGTCGTTTGGTCATCCCTCACTAAATCCCATGCCTGCCTGGTCGCCCCACGCAGCCTGCTGTTCGGTCGTCTATCTGGTTGTTCTGGTCATGACAGCCCCTGGATTTTTATATATTAGGATAGGATATTTATCCTTGTTACATATTTGCACTTGATTTTTTCTTTATTATTCTATTATATTCTGTTTTCTGTTTCACTAAAATAAATAAAACTACTTAACTGTTTTCACAGCCCTGGTGAACTACAGTTTGAAAAACCACTGTCTGAAGATACATTTCCACATAAAACTGGCACTCAGCTTCATACTGCAGGGTTACTAGCTGGCTAGGTAATAATTAACAGGCAACATTTTGTGGGCACTTACTAGATGGCAGGCTATGTTAAATGCTTTATATTCATTACCTTATTCAAGTCTCATAATAACCCCATACAATAGGTGTCCAAGAACTATGAAAGCGCTGAAATTTTATGCTGTTTGCACAAGTTAGCCTGCCTCAGTTTCATGGATGCTAGTAGAAGACACAAGACTCCTGAGTCAGAGACAACAGACTTTATTACTTGCAGCAACAGTAGTAACATATTCATATCAGCATTTTCTTGCAGTTCCCCAGCTCTAATTCCCATAGGGTGTCACAAAGAAGACCATGTGACACCTGTACATGCAGTGAGCAGCCTACTGGAGAGGAACTTTGACCTGGGGAAACACAAATCTACCGGATATAAGCATATCCATCCTTTGCTTCTGAAGGCAACGCTATCATCCAAGGCTGTTCACTACAAACATCCTTGAAAACACAGTCCAGAACAAAAAAGCAGTGAGTGCCTCTCTGTAAGACCTGTCAAAATGCATGGGGCACATGAGAACTGTCTGCCAACAGTGGGTACCACATTTATCCTCATCTTGTACATGAGGAAACAATAGCTTAAGAGGGATTAAGTAACATATTCAAGGTGACACAGCTAGTAACCCAGGTCTATATGACACCTAAGCCTATGCTGATGGTACTTGCACAGCCAGTGGGCAGTGCAACAATAGGAAAAAAGAAGATATTTGTCATTCAATTGGTCATTCAGATGTGCAATCTGTCCCTAAAAAAGCAATTAGCTAGATATAATTTGTAATGGGTCATCTTTTCCACATTTTTTCAAGAACCATACAAGAAGAGTATCATATGAACAGGAGTCTACAAACTTTGCCTGTGAAGGGCCAGGGAGTAGAGATTTTCAGCTTTACAGGTCAGATGTGCTGTTTCAACTACTCAACTTTGGTGGTAGTGCAGAAGCAGTCACAGGTTATAGGTAACCAATTGGGCATAGCTGTGTGCCAATAAAACTTTACTTACAAAATAGTTTGCCAACCCCTGTCCTCAGATAACCCAGCAGGATACAAAAAAAACCACCCATAATATAATTTCTACACACAAACCAACAATGATATAACTGGAAAGACAAGGTAAATATGCCACAAGCAAGCAAACCAGGACAAATATGAAACTGAAGTGAGCCTAGGTTTAACTTCAGATTACTGTTAAGTCAGCTTGGATAAACAATATGTCAAGAACTAGTGTAAAATATTCATAGACTAAAAGGAGAATACTAAGAGTCTCTCTGTGATGACTATGGTCATGCCAAGGTTCTAAGAAATAAATTATGTGACTTCCAAAGGCTTTTGCTAGCCTTAGATGCCTTGATGCTCAATAGGGAAGCAATTATTCAGAACAATCCTCTTTAATTTTCCATGTGATAAAATGAGTTAAAACCTGTGTTATAAGTAAGGAAAAAGCAACAATTAAAAAAAAAAAAACAGTTGAAAAATAACAGTAAAAAAATGAAGTTATGCCAAAACCGGTTTGGCTCAGTGGATAGAGCGTCAGCCTGCAGACTGAAGGGTCCCAGGTTCGATTCCGGTCAAGGGCATGTAGCTTGGTTGTGGGCACATCCCCAGTGGGAGGTGTGCAGGAGGCAGCTGATCGATGTTTCTCTCTCATCGATGTTTCTGACTATCACTCTTCCTTCCTCTCTGTAAAAAATCAATAAAATATATTTAAAAAAAAATGAAGTTACTCTGGCCAAGGACCATGCTAGGGATTTCACAAATATTGTCCAATAGCTAATAAAGAATGCCATTTCTGAGCTGCCAAATGTCTGGCTCTGTAAGTGAACATTCACTTGGTTCAATGGCCTGATCTTAAAAGAGCACAATGTGCCACTATTTGATCACAATGGTATCCTTTTGCCAAATCAGTTCATGGAAAATGTTTGCCTTTATTTTTATATCACACATATTCAATCAAAATTTTGGTACATCAAATTATTATGATGTATTCAATCATAGGGCAACCCACTTCTTTTCATATAAATCAATTTTTATGTCACATACAAGCTCAAATTATAATGGAAAAACACTAATCAAAATGTCAGAAAAGATAATCAGCTTTGTCAAGAAAAATTCCAATAGCTGCTAAAATTACAGGGAGATAAATATGAACATTGTGCTTTCATTGACAACACTGGGGAAAAAAATGCAAACTGACACACTTTTTAAGTCTAGACTATGTGGGAAAACCACACTGAAGGGAAGACAAACTATCACCTCTAAGTTAGTATTCCTGCTACTGCATGTAGGTGTATTTTAGTTACTAGTGCTTCTATGCAAATACTCTTCACGTTTTTTTCTTTAATCTTTATTGTTGAAAGTATTACATATGTCCCCTTTTTTTCTCCCATTGACCCCTTATAGCCTGCCCCTGCCTCCACCACCCCATTGTTTGTGTCCATGGGTTATGCATATATGCATTCAAGTTCTTGGGTTGATCTCTTCCCACCCACACCCACCTTCCCTTTGAAATTCCAGAGTCTGTTCCTGGATCTATTTTGTTCATCAGTTTATTTTGTTCATTAGATTCCTCATATGAGTAAGATCATGTGATACTTGTCTTTCTCTTTCTGGCTTATTTCGCTTAGCATAATACTCTCCAGGTCCCTCCATGCTATCTCAAAGGGTAAGAGATCCTTCTTTTTTACTGCTGCACAGTATTCCATGGGGTAATTGTACCACAGCTTTTTTATCCTCTCATGTACTTAGGCTGTTTCCAGATCTTAGCTATTGTAAATTGTGCTGCTATGAACATAGGGATGAATGAAAAGTAGAATTTAGACATTCTAGGATATATATTTCCATTAGAAATTCCAGGACAATTACTTTACAGAATTCTGATTCTATTTATACACTCCAACTTCAATAAAAAATTATATTTCTATTTTGACTGCTTTACAATGGTATCAACATTTCTTAATTAATATCTCTTCATTCATGAATCAATTGAAGGAAAAATAATTTGAAAGACTAATTAAGCAACCTAATTAGAAAAAAATATAACATTTTTGCCATGCACAGTCATTTTATGCTTTAAAACTTCCACTTATTTCCATTTAAAAATATTTCTCTGGCAGTTAAATCACATCATAAGTGTAAAAAATCTAGGAAGAAGTCTGCTTTGTTAATAAATGAAATGTTTAATGAATAGTAAGGCTATGCTATTTTTGGAGACATTTATGTTTACATTCAATTGAAAACCATAAATCATTATAATAATTAACACCATTTAAACTACAGGCTAATTTTCTCTACTGCCATAATTAATCACAATTACTTCTTAAGCTTTGTCTACACTTGCCTAAAAGTATTACATGACTTTCAACATTTTTTCAAAGACACTGTATTCTACAGATAGCCTGTATCACTGTCCCTGGAGATGGACGATTCTGCAGCCTTGAACAAAAGTCTGAATATCTTAAGGATTTTTAGCATGTTAGACCCAGCCTGTACTTCTTAAAGAAGAATAGAACCATGATGACAAGCTTTCGCCTCTTCTATTTTATCTAGCAAAGTCTATGGACAAGCAATTGCTTATATTTAGTTCGACCTTTAAGGAAAACTGAAATCTACTTCCAAAATAAAATTAGTTTTACTTTCTAGATTGCACTGGGGGGAAAAAGGATTTCCAGCCTCCTTTTATATGAAATTCTTTAATTTATTTTCACTTTTTATTTATTATTACAGTTATTGGGGTGACACTGGTTCACAGGGTCATCTAGGTTTCAGGTGTCCATTTCTATGATACATGATCTGTATATTGCATTGTATGCCCACCACCCAAAATCAAATCATCTTCCGTAACAATACATTTGGCCTCCTTTACCCTTTACTGCCTCTCCACCCTCTTCCCTCTGGTAACCATCACACTGTTGTCTGTCTGTGTCTGTGAGTTTCAGTTTTATATTCCACATATGAGTGAAATCATACGGTTCTTAGCTTTTTCTGACTTATTGCCCTTAGCATAATAATATTCTCAAGCTCCATCTATGTTATCGCAAATGGTAGTATTTCATCTTTTCTTATAGCTGAGTAGTATGATGTGCTACATCTTCTTTATTCAATCCTTCATCCAAGTTGTCTCCATGTCTTGCCAACTGTGAATAATGCTGCAATGAACATAGGGATGCATATATCTTTGCAAATAAATGTTTTCAAGTTTTTCAGGTAGATGCCTAGAAGAGGTATTAAATTCTTAAAACAACATTGCTTTCCATTTATTATATTAAAAATTAAATCAAAAGATATAAATTTCCCATTATTAAATAAGTCCTAGGGATGCATGGTATGGTGATAGTTAATAATACTGTATTGTATATTTTAAAGTTGCTAAGAAAGTAGATCTTAAAAGTTCCCATCACAAGAAAAAAAATTGTAACTTGTGATGAGGGATGTTAATTAGACTTATTGTGGTGACCATTTTACAATATATTTAAATATCAAATCAGTATGATGTATACCTAAAACTAATATAACACTACATTGTCATATTATATAATGAAGCACTTCCAGGCAAGCAGTGGTTTGGAAAAAAACACCACCACCACAAATAACTCAGAATGTAGTAAAAAGTGGGGGATTTATGGATGGGATGGATATATCTATCTAGACCATATGTCACTGTTTGCTACAAACCAGTATGCAGACGTTAGGAAGTGGTTAGGAGGGCAAGACTGAGCTCCGGAGGTGTAATCTGCTGGAACATTCAGTTTCTTTGGGCAGCAGGCTGTCTATTCAGAGGCCACAGGCTGGCAGCCGTGTGGTCTCTTCCAGCCTAAACGTGCAATGACGCCCCTCTCACTCATCAAGCCTTGTCTTATACAGAAAACAAGTGTTGCCGGCTCATTTCTGCGCTTGTGCAATGCTGCACAGCGTCGGAGTCTCATAGGTCTGCAGATGTCCATCTATGTATCGACATCGCATTGCAATATAGGAGGTGATGTGGTTGAACTCTGGACTGTCACCAGACTGCCCAGGGTTCAGATTCTGCCTCTGTGACTTCCTGGGATATAGGAACTGTGGGATTATGGCAGCGCCTACATTAAGGGACTATGAGAAATAAAATAATACATGTAAAGCATTTAGTACAGAGCCTTTGGGTAAGTACTCAATAATGGTACATGTTGTTATTATCTATCACATATATCTTAGATCAGTACTTCCCTAAGCCTAGTTTCAGAGATAGTGTTTTATATCATGATCCAGTATATATACACATATTTTATATAATAATACAAATAATGACTATGCTTATATAGTGCTTACTATGTAAGGACACTTCAGTTGTTTCCATGTCTTAGCCACTGGTGATAGTTAATAATACTGTAAATTAGCTAGATTTAAATATATCTAGCTAATAATACAATGATGCAATAAACACAGGAGTGCACATGTCTTTGTGAAAAACTGTTTTCAAATTTTTCAGGTAGACAAACTCACAAGAAGGGTTACTCTATTCTTAATTTTTTGAGGAGCCTCCATACTGTTTTCCAAAGTGGCTGTACCAGTTTACATTCCCACCAGCAGTGAACGAGGGTTCTTTTTTATCCACAACCTCTCCAACACTTGTTATTACTTGTCTTTTGATAATAGCCATTCTAACAGGTATGAGGTGGCATCTCATTGTTGTTTCGATTTGCATTTCCCTAGTAGCTAGTGAAGTCAAACACCTTTTCATATATCTGTTGTCGTTTGTGGAACATATGCTAGTATACAATGGAATACTACTCAGACATATGAAAAGATGAAATACTGCCATTTGCAATAACATGGATGGATCCTGAGATGATCATGCTAAGTGAAATAAGTCAGACAGCAAAGTCAAGAACCATACAATTTCACTCATATGTGGGATATAAAACTGAAAGCAATAAATGAACAAACAAGAAAAACAAAGAAAGAAAAAACTCATAGACACAGACAGCAGTATGGTGGTTACCAGAGGGAAGGAGATGTGGGGATATAGTAAAGGGTAAAGAGGACCAAATATGAGGTGATGGAAGATGATCTGACTTTGGGTGGTGGACACACAATGCAATATACAGATCATGTATCATAGAATTATACATTTGAAACCTATTTAATTTTATTAATGTCACCCCAATAAATTTAATTTTAAAAATGCTGATCCTAGCCTGTTGAATTGGTTTCATGACCCAAAATAGTTTGAAAACTATTATAAGCATTGTATAAAAGTTTTATTGAAAGCATTAGCAATAAAAAATTAAATAAGACTATATATCTCATCTTACCATGCTGTTGTGCAGTATAAATCTACACACACACACACACACACACACACACACACACGGATTACTATATGGAGCATTTCCTAAATTTATTCAAGCATCTCGATCCCTTTGTGGGATGGACACTAATTTGGAAAATGTCATCCTAGGGTGTTAACACCTTCAGGGAAGAGACAATTCAGGGGTAAATCTAATTTATATTCTAGTTAGTATGCACAAACACGTTTGAAAAATTTCTAAGTAACTGATTGAGGAGGAGTCCCTCCACTTAAGGGGGACCACCAGCACCGTGAGCTCTGGCCCTAGGAGAGGTGTCCTAGGTAGAGGGATGGTCATTCACTTACAATAAATATGAGAGGCAGTGCCTTGTGAAAAAGTCTAATTAAAAATGTGTCACTCTCAAATGATGGCTTTAATCACAACAAATTAGTCTAAAAATTGAAACATGATAGATGTTAAATAAAATCCCACTTTAATGGTTTTACCAAAAATAATGGTAGGTTATTTTTTTAAAAAACATATTTTATTGATTTTTTACAGAGAGGAAGGGAGAGAGATAGAGAGTTAGAAACATCGATGAGAGAGAAATATCGATCAGTTGCCTCCTGCACACCTCCTACTGGGGATGTGCCCGCAACCAAGGTACATGCCCTTGACCGGAATCGAACCTGGGACCTTTCAGTCTGCAGGCTGACGCTCTATCCACTGAGCCAAACCAGTTAGGGCTGGTAGGTTATTTTTTAAGTGGATTTGTTCAGCCCCAGGGGCTGGGCTGAACGAGAAGAGCTGGGTTTGAAGCTGAAGGGAAAGGAACTAGACAAGAAGGGCCCAGGAGAGACAGAGCCTCAGCCACTCCCTGCGGCAGGCGAACTCACTTGTCAGACTGGTCACAGTGTCTCTGTAACTGCAGGGGGTGGGGAGTGCAAATCACCACCAATTCCTACCTCTTTCCAAATCTCCCTCCCCTTGAAAAATTTAAAAAGTGCAGAAACTAACTCGCAGAATAAACGATTCTATAATGTGCAAGAGAGCAAATTCAAAAACTTCAAGAACACAGACACATGGGGCCAAGCAACTAAACAATTCTGGGTGATGCTTATTTTTGTGGCTAGCAGACATAAAATTTAAAAGGGAAGTTTTATTTTTAGAGTTGAACATCAGCATTAAACATGTTCTTTAGAGTAAATACAAGTGTTTTTTGTTTTTGTTTTTGTTTTTGTTTTTGGTAACAACAGGATTACAGAGTCAAATCTGCCTCATTCTTGGTTCTATCGATGTCAATCTCCCCTTGCTTCTAGCTAAAGGAATATTACCATCACCTGTTATCTCTACAGGAGATGGGTGGAGAGAATTTAGAGCTTCACTGTCCAGTATGATAGCCACTAGCTCCAGTACTATTTAAGTTAATTAAAATTAAGTAAAAATGAAAATTCAGTTCTTAAATTGCACTGGAAATTTTTCAGATTCTTAGTAATTAGTCACATGTGGCTCTTGGCTACCAGGCTGGGCAGATTATAGAATATTTTATCATTGCAGAAAGTTTTATTGAACAGCACTGACCAAGAGAAAAGCCATTTACAGATGCTAAAAAGAAAATTGTTCACTTCTCATTTGGTAAAAGGCTTCCAAGTCCTACCCAACAGAACTAGCTTGACTTTGAATAATGTGGAATTGCATTTATTTATTTATTAAAGACTAGAGGCCCAATGCATGAAGATTTGTGCAAGAATGGGCCTTCCTGAGAGGATCCAAGATGGCGGCATAGGTAAACATCTAAACTGCTGCCTCGCACAACAATTTCAAAACTACAACTGAAAAACAAAACGTCTATCACCCAGAACCACGGGAAAGCTGGCTGAGTGGAAGTTCTACAACTAGAAGGAAAGAGAAAAGAGCATTGAGACATGCACAAGCACTGAAAAGCTGAGGTACGGAGGTGCACAATCCAGGCTGGCAGCAGGCGTTGCTTTTTTCAACCCGAAGGGAGACGAGCCCCCGATTACTCTGAAATCCAGTTTCTGGGGAGACGCGGGGGACCCAAACTCCTACAGGGAGAAGCTGGACTGTCTGCCATCGGGTCGGAAAGTGAGGGTGGCTTGCTTGCAGGGCTGCGCGCAGGAATAATTGTTTACTGCGCTGGGACGCGGGACGCGGGGACGCGGTCAGAGACGCAGAGCCGGCCTACTGGCAGCCATCGCTGTTTGCCACGCCCTAGCCTAGTGACGCCCTGAGACCCCGCCCCCCACAACCTATAAACCCACCCAAGCTCCAAGCAGCGGCTTTAGCATATGAATGGCCTGCCCTATCGCAGCTTAACCTAGCAAACTTGCAGCCCAGGTCAGACAGCTCCAAAACCTCCAAACCCCAAGCAAAGAGAAGAAAACTGTAGTTCTCGCTGTAGCGCCTGCTGGGTGGCCTCAGACAGTAGCTGACCTGCACCCCATTGGAGGTCCAGAAGCCAGTGTACCTAGTGGTCAGTGTCAGACACCAGATTGCAACTCCTCACATCCATAAGTGACACATTCAAGAGGCAGACTCAGTGAGCACCAAAGCCCCACTGAAACAAGTCCTGCACCCATAAGCGTGTCTCCAGCGCAGCAGTTCTTCCATTATAGACACAGTGGGTCCTCACAGTCAATTGGCCTGGAGGTCAATTCCTCCCAGTGATACCAACAGCAATCAAGGCTTAACTACACCAAGACTTTGCACTCAGCCCACAAAGGGGTGTACCAAGAGCATCCACCTCAGGTGATTGGGGAGGCTGAGCTACTGGCCCCTATAGGTCACCTACCACACAAAGCCACTCCATCAACACAGGGAAGCAGCCAAAATGCGGAGACAAAGAAACATGTCACGAATGAAAGAAATGGAGGAAAGCAAACTACTGGATGACATAGAGTTCAGAACCACATTTATAAGGTTACTCAAGAATCTTCTAAAAACCTCTGAGAAACTTAGTGAGAGCTTTAAGGATCTTAATGAGAATGCCAAAAAAATGGAAAAGGACTAGTCAGAAATTAAGCATACACTGTCTAAAATAAAGAATATACAGAAACTCAATTGTAGATCAACGTACCCCAAGAATCAAACCAAAGATCTAAAATATGAGGAAACAAAAAGCACCCAACCAGAAAAACAAAAAGAAAAAAGAATCCAAAAATATGAAGATAGTGTAAGGAGCCTCTGGGACAACTTTAAGCGTACCAACATCTGAATTTTTGGGGTGCCAGAAGAAGAGAGAGAGCAAAATATTGAAAACCTATTAGAAGAAATAATGACAGAAAACTTTCCCTACCTGGTGAAAGAAATAGACTTACAAGTTCAGGAAGTGCACAGAACCCCATACAAGAGGAATCCAAAGAGGACCACACCAAGACACATCATAATTAAAATGCCAAGGGCAAAAGACAAAGAGAGAATCTTGAAAGCAGCAAGAGAAAAATGGTTAGTTACCTACAAGGGAGTACCCATACGACTGTCAGCTGATTTCTCAACAGAAACTATGCAGGCCAGAAGGGAGTGGCAAGAAATATTCAAAGTGATGAACAGCAAGAACTTACAACCAAGATTACTCTACCCAGCAAAGCTATCATTCAGAGTTGAAGGTCAGATAAAGAGCTTCACAAACAAGAAAAAGCTAAAGGAGTTCATCAGCACCAAACCAGGATTACATGAAATGCTGAAGGGTATTCTTTAAGAAGAGGAAGAAGAAAAAAGTAAAGATAAAAATTATGAACAACAAAATGACATCAAATACATACCTACCAACAAGTGAATCTAAAAATCAAGTGAATTAAAAATCTGAAGAACAGAATGGACTGCTGAATATAATAGAATCAGGGACATAGAAAGGGAGTGGACTGACAATTCTCAGGGGGAAGGGGGTGTGAGGGATGCGGGAAGAGATTGGACAAAAATCTTACACCTATGGATGAAGACAGTGGTGGGGGGTAAGGGCATGGGGTGGGGTGGGGAATCAGGTGGAGGGGAGCTATGGGGGAAAAAAAAAGAGGAACACCTGTAATAATCTGAACAATAAAGATTTATTAAAATAAAAAAAAAGAATGGGCCTTCCTTCCCCTGGCTGCTGGCACTGCCTTCGCTCCGGCCTGGAGCCGCCTTTCCGCCTTCCCATGCTGCCCAGAGGCCCAGAGTGGCTGGGGTGGTGCGGAACGCCTGCATCCCGTCCCACCCCCGCCCACTAGGTGCCTGCGTATGCAAATTAACCTGCCATCTTTGTTGGGTTAATTTGTATACTCACTCCTGATTGGCTGGTGGGCGTCATGAAGGTACAGTCAATTTGCATCTTACTCATTTATTAGTGTAGATTTTAAAATTGATTTTTAGGGAGACAGGGGGAGGAAGAGAGGGAAACATCGAAGTGAGAGCACACCCCCTACTGGGGATCAAGCCTGCAACCTGGGCATATGCCCTGATCAGGAATCAAACCAGCAACTTTTCGGTGCATGGGATGATGTCCAACCAACTGGACCACATCGGCCAGGGCTGTGGAGTTGAGCTTAAAGGTGGCTGCCGAAGATCCCATTATGACCTCAATATATCATTCCAACCAGCCTGTTTAAAATCTCTTTGCACTGACTTTCCACTGCCACAAGTTGTCTTTCAAAATCCAAACATGCCAGGAAATGATTATTGGATGATCACAATAACTTGTTAAAGTTCCACTAACTTAGTTTGAAAGTGCTTAGAGCAATTTATCAAAACAAAAACAAAAACAAAAACAAAACCATAAAAACACATTGTACCATCAGCTCCAGGAATAAAAGTTTATCCTATATAATAAAAGCCCAGTGACCGAAATGGCAGAAAGACCAGAATGACCAGAGACCAAAATGACCTGACCCCTTTCCCTGGCCAGCTCTGCCCCCCAGCAGGGACCCCCATCCTGATTGGGGGCTGGCTGGCCTGCAAACCCCCCACAGCCCCTCACCCCTGTCACCCCTGTCCCCAAGCAGGGACCCCCATCCCCATTAGTGGCTGGCTGGCCTGCAAATCCCCCGTGGCCCCTAGCCTCTGCCAGCCCCGCCCTCCAGCAGGGACCCCCACCCTGATCCCGGGCGTGGTCAGCCTGCAAACCCCCTGTGGCCCCTTGCCTTGGCCGGCCCCACCCCCCCTCAGTGGGGACCCCCCACCTCGATCCAAGGCCCCCATCAGGGCAGGCCAGCCGGCCCCCATCCATGCACCAGGCCTCTATCATATATAATAAAAGAGGAAATTGACCCTAACAGCAGAATGACCAGAACCACCACTTGACCAGTCACTGTGAGGCTCACTGACCACCTCTTGGTTCCTTTCCCTGGCCAGTAGGCTCCGATCGCCCGATGGCAAACGGGGAACCAGGGGTGGGTGGCGGCGGGGGGTGGGGCCGGCTACAGGCAGCCAGGGAAGATGGCCCTGATCTCAGGCCAGGCCTAGGGACCATACCCACCCACGAATTTCGTGCACCGGGCCCCTAGTAGGTAAAATAAGGAGGGACCCACTTCTGTTACCCAGAGAATGAGGAAAATATCTCTCACACATCGGATGTGTCCCTAACCTTTTCATGAACTTAGATTCAACAACACCTGGTCTTTGTATCACATTTTGAGAACTTTAGTACATGTCTCATTTGAGCTGCACAGAACCTAATCCCCACTGTAGTATAGATTCTGAGTGCTACAGATCCTTCTCCTGAAGGGGAAGACTGAGAGGGAATACATTCTCTTGTCTGTGTCTGTCTTGCTTAATTGGTTACTGAACTGATCCCAACTGGCCAGATTATACCATAGAGAAACCAAGTGGCTGAGATCTCGGGGCCAGCTTGTTTTCCTCTGTCGTGTTTCCAGGTGCCCTGCCGATCTGGCCACTGTCCTGCAGCGTGCGCCTAGGTCACAGAGAACAACGCAGGAGGACAGATAAGAACGTGAAGCAGAGAGATCTCAGAGAGGAAAGGTGAGCACAACAAAAAAACCCTGCAAAGTCGTCGTAGGCATGAGTGTGATCGCTCTCTAACAGTGATTTTCAACCCTTTCCATCTTATGGCACACGTACACTAATTACTAAAATTCTGCAGCACACCAAAAAAATCTATTTTTTGCCAATCTGACAAAAAAGGTATAATTTTGATTCATTCACACCAGATGGTTATTGTTGTGCTGGCTGCTGTCATTTTTTAAATTTGACAATCTAAGGGAAAAAAGGCCAGTGCCCCTGACTAGTCAGGTATCCCATGATGCACACCGGTTGAAAATTGCTGTTCTGTAACAAAGCCTAAACATGAGGCATTATTATGTTCATGAAAAAAAAAAAAAAAAAATATATATATATATATATATATATATATATACACACACACACACACACACACACTGAGTGGCCAGATTATTATGATCTCTGAATGCATAATAATGTGGCCACTCAGTGTATATCCTATATAATAAAAGGCTAATATGCAAATTGGCCCCTCGACCAGGAGTTCGACCAGCAGGCAGGCCAGCCAACCGCCCATGTCCCCTCCCCCTGGCCAGGCTGGCCGGACCCCCACCCATGCGCGAATTCATGCACAGGGCCTCTAATAAATACACACACACACACACACACACACACATACCTATATATATCTATATATACTGAGTGGCCAGATGCATTCAGAGATCATAATAATCTGGCTACTCAGTGTATATGCCACAGAGCAAATCTCCTCTGCAAAGCAACCTGTGAAAGACATTTGATGTGAAATGCATGAATTAAGCAATTGTTATAGACATTTTAATGCTGATTTAAATAATCCAAACAGATTGCCTTTGGTGGCAGATTATAATAAACACGCATTTTCTAAATACTTTGCTCAATGTTATAACATCTGCCATCTAGTCATTATTGTTAGCAAAACTTCTTCATCCTTTTATTTACCATGTCCAGTTTTTGAGCTTCCAACTTGAGGAGCTTGCAAGACATTTATTAAATGTGTATAAATAAAAGACACATCATTAAAATTCCTATGCTATGCCTTGAAGGTTAAATTTACATTTCTAGTTCGTTAAGAAATGACAGCTATCGTTAATCCTGGAAACATGGTATCTCTAGGACATACAGAAGAAAAAGTTTGGGATTTAATGCATGAGAGCGGAGACTCTAAGATTCTTTGATCTGCAAGTATTACATATGTGAACCTAACAATTTTCTTTGGAAATGTTAAGTAGGTCAATTTATCAACTGCTACCATGGAAGGTATACATCCACATTTGCCCATCGTTTTGATGAGCTGCAGCCTAGAATGGAGGTACAGCCCTGCAATATTAAAAATCTGCCTTTGATTCAAGCAGAGAAATGAAGCAGAAACTCACATTACCGCTTAGGCTTTGTTATTATAATAGATCCAATAACTTTATTTTGAAGCATTGATAATAATTTGTTATCAACTGAATAATACGCAGCCATCTAAAGAGAGAACTCTTTAAGCTTTAACATGGAAAATTTCCCAAGATATATTAGAAGTGAAAAGTGAGGTGCAAGACAGATCCAAGAACCTTAAAAAACAAAACATATCATTTATTATGTTTGATTCCCTAACAGGACCTCACATGTAGGAACAGGTTCCTTCAAGGAGAGGGGCTTCCATTCCAACTGGGCTGTTCTCACATTCGTGGTCACAATCCCGGCTTAGCCGTGAAAGGTCTGGCAGGAATAAACCTGACCCGCCCCGCCCCCCAAACCAGTAAAATGTTTGAGATATAACTAAGTGCATTATAGGTAGGGTGGATGGAGGAGAGGGATGAGTTGGAAAAAATAAAAAGGAATATGAATTAAAAATGGGAAAACTCCCTCGTCCTCTGAATCTATTTGATTTATTTAAAGAGGAGAAAACCACTAAGCAAGGGCTCTCACCATAACCCAACCTAATCACTTTATTTTTTATTATAGCGGATGCCCCAAACAGCCTCAGTAACCCAGAGAAACGGAAAATCCCATTTCTTACCCGAGTGTGCGCCCAGGAAAAGGAAAAGCCCGACCACGCGTTTGGGGCGGAGGGCGGCGCGCGCGGCAGGCAAGTTGCTGCCTCCTTCCCGGCTGCCCGCTCGCCGCGCCAGCCTGACTTGGCTGGCGGTAAAGTGAACCGAGCGGCCGGGAGGCTGGAGGCCAAACTTGGGGTCCCTTCCCACCAGAGTCCACCCGACAACAAAAGGCCTGGGTATCCGCTGGGGCGGGAGCGAGGACACCTGTCAAAGGACGGGACCTGCGCCGCAGCCGGCGGGGGGCGCAGGGCTCGCAGCGGCACTGCGGCGGCGGGACCGCCGGGACCCGGCGCCGGCTCGGCGCTGCGTCCGCGGGGAACCGGGAGCCGCCCGCACCTGCGCCGCGCTCAGGACGTGCGCTCGCGGGGGGTCGGGCCGGCGGCCCCGCGCCCGGGGCGCTCCGAGGCGGGTGACGGAGCCGAGCCGGGCCCCGCCGCTGAGAGGACCCCGCCGCCTGAGCCCCGGTGCAGCGCCCGCCGCCCCCGGTCTCCGCCTCCGGGATGGGAGCGGAGCCGGGCCCAACGCCCCCTGGCTGCCCGGCGGCCCGGGCGGAGGACGGGGCGCCGCGAGCGATGCGCCTACCTGCTCCGGGGCGGCGGGGCGGCGGGGCTGCGGGGCGGCGGGCGCCTCGCGGGGCCGTGACCTGCGGCGGCGGCGGCGGCGGCTGCAGTCGTGGCGAGGAGGGCGCTTCTTTAGGAAGGGGTGGGATCTGCCCGTCCACCGAGCCGCGGCCCGCCCAGACTTATTCTGGGGTCCCTGCCAGCGAGAGCGGGACCCCCGGGCCTCCGCTTTCACCACCCCTCGGGGTCCCTAATAGTTACCCGGGGCTGGAGCCGAGCGTGCACAGCGGAACCGCTTCTTCCCAAAGCCTTTGTGGACGCGCTCGCCTGGCGCTCCTCACCCAACAAAAGGAAGGACGGAATCTGAGGGATCCTCCGCCTGCTGGTTATTTATTCCTGACCTGTCGTAACCTTCTGGCTGGCTCCCTTCTGTCCACGCACCTAGGGTTTTTGCACATAGCAGCTAAAAATCATTTTAATGCCCACTGACGGAATGTAGTTCTCCACCGCTCAGCGCTCTCCCGCGGTTTTGTTTCATCGTAAAGAACAAACACGGGGCCAACTTCTGACCCTGAGGATGAATAGCGTACTCCGAGGCCGCCCTCGCAGCGCCAGCTTGCTCTCCCCCTCCCAGAAGCTCCCAGAGTCTGTTACAAAACTGTATTCCTCAGCATTTTAATAGCTTCCCCCACCCCAGACCCCGATCTACCAGTGGCACCATGTCAATGACCTCTAACAGCAGCTGGATCAGTGCCATTTGTATCACACGCTCACCATTTAACTTAGTTTGGGGGGGCTCCCACACACAGTAGGTCCTTTATCATCCTGCCTTAGTCAGACTGATCTCCATTGTTTTGGGGGCCTCTGTACCACACCTGTCTCATTTATCTGTTTCCTCTCAAAGCACACGGTTCAAATTCTCCAGTTTAACATTCAAGAACTCTCCCTTCCCCCACACTCGTAATTGTTGTTTTCATGGGTATATATTGATTTGTTATTGTTTTCTCCTGGTACTGGACTGTGTGCTTCTTGAGGCCAGGGACCTGGCCTCTCCTGTTTTCCTTACCTTAACTAATGGGACTGTTACCCCTTCGGTTAAAATAGCAAAAACAAAAAACTTAATTCTAATCTAGAATCCCCTGAAAGCATGTGCTAAATTTTGTGGGGTTGTTAGCCTATGTGTATTTTTCTGAGAGAGTAACTATAGCTTCCATCAGACTCTCAAAGTGATCTGTGAGTTTCTCAAAGAATTGCTTGAGGCCTATCTATGAATGAACCCCAGCTCTGATGGGACACCCCTCCCTCCCCCACCACTCTGCCCTGACTGAAGGAGCCCTCCAGCCAGAGCTCCCAGTCCCGATCCAAACAATTAGTGGTCTCTCTCAACTGTCTGCACATCAGAATCACCTGACGGGGTGGTGCTTTAAAACAATGCAAAGGTCTGGGTCCTCCTCAGACCCCCTGAGTCCCAACCCGGAGTAGAGGGGGAAGAGCATGTTTAAGAAGAGCCACAGGTGGTTCTGACAGGCCCATGACTGAGAAGACCCTGCCTTTCTTGGGAATAGGATCCCTGATTGGTAAAATGCCTTTATTTTCCCTTTTCTCTATGGAAGCACTGAGAATCCTTGCCCTATGTTTAATTTATTGGAACATTTTCATTGTCACTTAGAGCCAGGCTCACTTTTGTTTAAGAAACCAACTTGAATTTGTGAGTATAGCAAGCCTGGCGGCATTTGGCAGCAGCACTATGTCACTGCCACCTTCATCTCCAAAACGTCTATCTAAATAAACCCAGAGTGAAATAAATTACATGCCTGACTGTGATATTGACAGCTGAAATATTATGTAAAATGCTGGCATGAAGGAAAGTTGGTTGCTATACTCAGATTCTGTTAATGTCATGAGAGTCTTGGTGAAGCTTCAAGAGAACTGAGGACAAACAAAACATAAATTTAACTGTGCTTTTATCTTTTATTGGTATTGGCATCCCACCCATTAAAATTTGTCCACCATATATGCACTATGACCTTAGATATTTTAAATCATGTATGGGTGTAGAATTGAAATACTATTCCAGTGCTGGATGTCTGTTTTTAAAAATGTGTATAAAGATTCATCCTGTATCCTTTTTTCTAATGCTTTTATTTATATTTATAGAGAGAGAGGAAGGAAGAGAGATAGAAAGATAGGAACATTGATGACAGAGGAACATCATTGATCGGCTGCCTCCTGTATGCTCCCTACTGGGGATCAACCCCAAAACCCCGGCATGTGCCCTGACTGGGAATC
This sequence comes from Plecotus auritus, assembly GCF_963455305.1. Lineage (NCBI taxonomy): Eukaryota > Metazoa > Chordata > Mammalia > Chiroptera > Vespertilionidae > Plecotus > Plecotus auritus. Next base: position 192,874,985 of record NC_137770.1, on the reverse strand, counting down.
GAACAGGCGACCTCTTGGTTCCTGGGTTACTGCATGACCGCTGAGCCATATGAGCTGGGCCATCCTGTATTCTTGAATGATATGTTGACAGTGTTCCAAAATGCTTCAGGCTTTGAGGAAAGGGCTAACTACAGAACAAACAGGGTTTAAGGCCTGAAGATAGATGCCAGTCACAAACTTCCTGGGGTAGGATGGAGATCAATATGCTGGGACATAATCATACCACAGGACCCCAATGAGGCACCATGATTTTGACACCATGTTGCTCTACCAACTGTGCTGACCCAACTCTGGTGAATGGCACAGACGTCCATCCATCTGAGTCGGGGTGACAGTTTCTTTGGTGTAAGTGAACTTATCTAATGGAAACCACTACAGACCATTAGAATTACAAGGAAATTCTATATTTTCATTCATTTCCTTTCTCTTGGGCAGCCAATTTGTTCTTGATGATGATTCAAATCACTTTCCTTATTCAGTTGGAAAAACAGACTTGAGAAGCACAACTCATAAAATAATACTGCCAGAATTCTGGGAGATCCTGTCCCTGGTCAAATTGTAATGAATCTAGTTATAATAAAAAATCTCTGTATAACAAAGGTATAGCCAACCCTTCTCCCTAACCACCGATAATTCAAGTCTCCTCTGATAAACAATGAAACCATACAAAGTTTGTTGAAGTGGCATTTGATCTTTACTAACATCTACCTATTAAAGAAAACCTTGTGGGGGTAGTTGGAAAGAGAATGAGAATACATTTGGTAACAGGATGTTCAGTGGGAACTATTGTTTTATTTCCATTTTATCAGAGGCTCCACATAATGGTTGCCTACCACTCTTACATTCCAAACAAGGTTCAGGACTCCCAAAGGAGTGTTCCCTTAACCTCGCCCTTGCCGTAAGGTGTAAGTGAGTTGACGTGGAGGCTGAGGAGGCTGAGGTGACTGCTGTGGATTACAGAAGAGCTTCTGTAGACGAGTTGTAGGTGTTCTAAGAGGCCCCTCCCCTGCATCCTGCCCCCACCCATGGTGACACAGAGGGCGAAGGGGGCTTTGCTCTCACCTTAAGTCTGGTGAGAGGCACTTCCGGCAGACCGCTCAGAGAGCTCAGGATGTGACCCTTGCAGTTGGGGGAACACCATGGACTGGTGCCTGCCTCATGCCTGAGAAATCTAAAGGGCCAGCGTTGGCAAAAGTGTCCTGAACACAGGGTAGGAACGAGGGTGAGGAAGTAGTTTACTCCCACGGAAGACAAGCCCAAGAGAGTGAGACAGTGTGGGCTTGACTTTGATCCTACCCAACACGACAGACCGCTTGGAAAGTCAAGCAGAAAGAAGCCAGAGGTTTGCCTCCAGGTGCCGAGGGGTCCTTGGGGTGGGGGAGGGGAGGGACAGACTAAGGCAACTAGTCAGAGGCAAAAACCAAACTTGCCTGTGCCAAGGAAATGGGTGGTGAGAGATTCCCCAGCGGTGGTTCTGACAAACCCATAAAAGTGCCCACGAGAGAAAGTGTCAGCTGGAAAGATCTGCCATGGCCAGAGGAAGCAATGGCAGCTGGAGCCCCCCAGGCCTTTCTGCCTCCGCTTCTCCATTTTAGTCCTGGAGGCGTTGGGCAGCCTAGTGAGTGTGGAAGACGGGGAGAGGCTCTGGGCTGGGAGAAATACGGAGGAAGCATGCCATTACTCCCCCTTGCCACTGAAGTATGGAGTTTTGCATTATTACACTGCTCCAGACATATTAACTACTTATATAACACTGTATTTTTTTTTTTTTTTTTTTTACTGAAAGTAGCCAGAGGCCTTTTTATTATTTAAGAGTGACCTAAAAAAGTTATAGGGCCTATGAATTAATCCATCCAAGGGCCAGGAAGACAACTGGCCCCACGGAGCAGGCTTGAACAGGCATGATAGCAGAGAAGAAAGCTGTGTTCTGATTATGCCATGAGTCCCACTGGGTCAATATATCAGCTCTACATTCAAACATAATGCATTCCATATTATATCTTAAAACTTCTGAGGTGTCTCATTCTGTCATCACACCTGATTTACAAGTAAGTGATATGTATCAAGAAACCCCCTTCATGTGTATATAAACTATAACTCAAGCTTTCCAATAAGGAAGTTGGAAGTAAGGGCTCTGGATTAAAAGATCCAAATGGACCCTTCAATGAAGGTGATAATATGATCCCTATATTACAGGTGATGTAACTGGAGAACAGAAAACAACTTTATCGAGTGTTTGAGTTCATTAACTATGATAATACTTGGAATGCTTGGCACAGAGCCTGATACTTAAAAATGCTAAAGATTACTATTCATGTAAAAACATAAAAATTAAAAGATCCAAATGGATCTAAGTGTTGGTTTAACCTTCAATTAAATAATTGGCTGTCACAGTTTCTTCCCAGATAAAGGTCTGGGATTGGATAAAAGGTCTCTTTCAGTCAGAAAATTCTGTTTTGAAAAGACTACAGCCACATATCGCATGTTCTAGATCGAGGGCCTATAAATCCTTCAGAGTCTGCTCCGCCGGCCTGCAGCCCTCAGACCAGAGTGCTAGAGTACTGTGCTTTGGAGTGATGAGGAAGACATGCATATTTCAAACTTGAAGAGTGGCAGGTACAGGGGTGCCTTCCTTTGGAGGCCGACACGGGGCTGAAGTTGCTACAATCACCTTGGTGACGGTTTCCATATTATGCACTGGGTATCCCCAAGCACTTTCCCATATTCTCTTGAGTGCTAGGTGTGATCAGCGCTCTCTCCTCTCCCCCACCCTTCCCCCGCCATGGGAGAGCAGAGTTGCAAAGAGGTCTGTGACTGGTGCTCAGACGGAGAGTCTCAAATAATTGCCAGATTCTGTCTTCTGAAACTCATGGAACCCCATTCCCCTATTTGAACCACGAGATTGTTGTTTGCTGCAAGAGAGTCAGCCAAGGGAGTGTGAACAGTTTTGATTTCAATCAATTCCCTCTCTTTGGACCTTTTGCCAACATGCATTAAGTTTATGGAAGGCATCCATTATTTACTTGATAAAAAAATATCTTCGAAATCAGAGAGCTAAAAATGAATAATTTTATAGTATCACATTCTTTTTGTCACAAATGACAGTTTTTGAGGAATTTAGATCATTCTCATTCAGTCTTTTAAAGCTCTAGCTAGATGTTGCTTCAACCCTATATTCTTATTGCCCCACTCTGCTGCCTGCCTCCTCAGCTGCCCAGCCTCTGGTGCCTACCCTGTGCTGGTTGTTAAGTATCTATAATAATAAAAGCGTAATATGCTAATTACACAGGACAGCTGAATGACCTTCCGGACGTCCTTCCGGATGACCTTTTGGACGACCACGCTATGATACCCACTGGCACCAGGCCAGCCAAGGCGGGTGCGATGCAATTGGTCAGGGGCCCAGCCATCGCCCCATGATTGCCCTGCAGGGGGAGGCCCAGGCCAGTGGATGGCAGGGTGATCGATCAATCGGGGGGCTCCACGATTGCCCCCAAAGAAGGAGGCCCAGGCCACTGACCAGCAGGCTGTGGTGGGTGGGCAGGGCCTCCCTCTGCAGGGTGCAATCAATTGCCCCAAAGAGGGAGGCCCAGGCTACCCCATGGTGGCGCTGCGGCAGGTGGGTGGGGGCCTCCTTCGGGGCGGGGGGGCATCCATCACAGAGCCCTGGCTGAGTGGGCAGGGCCTACCTCTTTGGGGTGATCAATCGCGGAGCTCCTGGACTGTGAGAGGGCACAGGCGGGGCTGAGGGACCCCCCGCCCCTCAGTGCACGAATTTCGTGCACTGGGCCTCTAGTTTTAAATATCATCCCTGGACAGAAGCTCAACTTCTCTCTGCCAAAATATCTTTTTTTTATCTTTTGTAATTTATATCCTCTCTACCTCTATCACTATCCCTATCTCTATCTCTATTGCTATCGCTATTGCTTTCTCTCCCTCTCCTCCAACCAGACTCTTACAAGATAAAGGTCCTCATTTTATTTCTAAGCCTCCTAACTCTACTGGTTGTTATTCTTCCCTCTATCCTCTCCCAAGACTCTTCCTCTTAAGAGTATCTAATCTCTCCTTGCCACGTGTCTCTTCCCCTTAGCCTACAAACATGGGCATATTTCCTCCATCCTAAAAACACTTTCAGAGCTCCTGCTTTCTCGGGCAAGTTCCTAGTTCATTATTTCCCTTCCCTTAGATGAGAAATTTATCAAAAACATAGTTTTCACTTGCCACCTCCTCTTTTTTCTGGTCTTTGATTTACTTTCAGCCCCAGCAATCTGGATTCTACACCTACTCTGTCCAAAATGCTCCCTTGGAGATCCACAAGGAATGGCCTTCCAGCACCAAGTTCCACTGACGGCTGTATGGAATCCTACTCCACCCTCCTTTCCTCCAGGAAACTCGAGGACCCTTCCCTTTGTGGGATGTCATCATAACCTCCTGGGTTTCCTTCTTTAAAAAAATATTTTTTTATTGATTTTAGATAGGAAGGGAGAGGGAGAGAGATAGAAACATCAATGATGAAAAAGCATCATTGATCGGCTGCCTCCTGCATGCTCCCCACCGGGGATCAAAACCACAACCCGGGCATGTGCTCTGACCGGGAATGGAACCATGACCTCCTGGTTCTTGGGTTGATGCTCAAGCACTGAGCCACACTGGCCAGGCTGGATTTCCTTCTTCCTCTCTGACTACTTCCTCATATATTCCTTCACAGGAATACCCTGAATGGGGATGTGGTCCTCAGTATCTTGCTCTTGTCTCTCTCTTCAAAAACCCTGGTCTCTTGCCCGGCTGCTTTGTTCACCTTAGTAACCCAGTCACCTTAGATACCGCAGTATCTTAGCACAGTTCCTGACACACAAGGCAGGCACTTAATTTTTTGCTTATGGAGTTGTAAAGGCACTCCAAAAGCTGGGGCTGCAGCTAACAAAAACCTATTTACTTCCAGGCTATTTGTTTCCTTTTCCAACATGTTATCCTGCACTTTCTCCTTAAAGACTGCCTCCACCTTCATTTGAACCACATTGACTTTTGACAGAAGGTAAGCACAGGGTCTGACCCATCATGGATTCCAAACCTGCCTGGAGCCCATCTCCTAGGTCCTAGTGGTCGGCAAACTGTGGCTCGCGAGCCACATGCGGCTCTTTGGCCCCTTGAGTGTGGCTCTTCCATAAAATACCACGGCCTGGGCGAGTCTATTTTGAAGAAGTGGCATTAGAAGAAGTTTAAGTTTAAAAAATTTGGCTCTCAAAAGAAATTTCAATCGTTGTACTGTTGATATTTGGCTCTGTTGACTAATGAGTTTGCCGACCACTGTCCTAGGACAAAGTTACTAACAAACCTTGGGTTGTTCATTTCTAAAGAACAGGTCTCTGTCCTGGACGGTTGTTCAGTGGTTAGAGCATCAGCCCAAGGACCAAAGGGTCGTGGGTTTGATTCTCTGTCAAGGGCACATACCTTGGTTGCAGGTTACCTAGCCACAGTAGGGGCGTGTGGGAAGCAACCAATCAATGTATCTCTCTCACAATGATGTTTCTCTCCCTCTCTTTCTCCCATTCCTCCCTCCCTTCTACTCTTTCTAGAAATCAATGGAAAAACATCCTCTGGTGAGGATTAAAAAAATAAATAAAAATTAAAGAACAGGTTCCTGAGAACCAGGCCCTGCAGCCTCAGGCCACAGCTGCCACTGCATGAGTTTATCAAATTTTTATATATAGCTCAGCACTACATATGCACACTTAATTATCTCCCCCACCTTTTGCTTCTTCAAATGCACTAATTGAAAGGTAAGCATCTAGCACTACCACCTGGCGATCTCTGCCCCTGGCCTCTACAGATCCTGTCTCCACAGTGCCAGCCTCCAATCTCCCCTCAGGCAGCCCTTTCAAACTCACAGAGCTCTGAGCCTTGAAGAGGCAGGCTGGCCCAGTCCTCACTCTGGGGGTGCTGACTGGACCTCTCCTTGGCTGTTCTTTGTTAACAGCTTTTGTCACTATAGATACACTATTTGAGAGTAACAGAGCCATCCTTGTTTTAAAGCATTCTACATTGCTTTCACTGGCTCAGTTTGCTCTCCCCACAATTGTGAGTTAGTGAGGCCAAGTTTAAGGTCAGGACTCCACAAGCACAACTTTACAAGGGGCCATTTTGCATTATAAATAGGCATGCCAGTCCCCCACATATTGGGGAGGAGGAGGTCCCTGTGGTAGTCAAGCCAAGCCAATTCAATTAAATTCCACCCAACAACCTGCTGTCAGGCAACTGAGTTATTCCAAGATGGTTTTTGGACCATCAGCTAGTTGTGTCACCTTGAGCCAGCCCTGTTCTCTGGGTGTCAGCTATAAAAGTAAAATCTTGGACGTAAGGTGATCTAGCTCTTATGGACTATGGTTTTAGATGCAAAGTCATCCATGTAGAATGGACCTGAGCCAAGTCACCATGGGATCCCTTGTCCTTCCCCATGAACAGGTTTTCACAGATGAAACCTGATTAGAAATAATATTAAGAGCAGGGGCTCCTGGACTGTGAGAGGGCACAGGCCGGGCTGAGGGACCCCCCCGCCCTATGAATTAATCCATCCAAGGGCCAGGATTTGGCTGATTAATTCAGGCTTCTAACGCTAAAAAGGGAGGGAGCATCATGGCGGCAGACAACTAGTCACTGTCATTTTGACCGAGGGGTGGGGCTGGTTGGCTCTTTTTTAAGCTGCAGTTTGGTGGGTATTGCATCCTGTGGAACTCCACCCAAATCATCCCCACGGGAGTGTAGGAACAATCCTACCCCCTGCCCATTCCCAAAGTTGGCAGACTAGAGCAATAAAACCAATGTCTTGTTCTATAACAGCAGCTCTACCCATATTCCTAATATATCTATATCTATCTATCTATCTATATATCTATCTATCTACTTAATTTTAGTAAGTATTAATTAATGTAACCTTCCCCATCTTTTTTTTTTTTTGACTGTCCTAAATTGTTTATTAGGTAAAAATTTTACAAACATTACTTACATTAGCGGTAACGGTGGAGCAGGAGAGTATTGCGCCTTCTCCAAGCTGCACAGTGAGAACCACCAATAGTGTAGTGGAACTTGTGGCTCTTCCCGCCCGCAGATGTCAGCCCTCGCATCTCCCTGTGCTGTGGACTGGTTTGGTGATCCATTGGGTGTCAGGATTTCTTCTGATAGCTTTATGAAGTGGATCAATGAGGATAACCTCAGAGAATTTGTACGTGGAATCTTCACCAACCCAGTAAGAATTCAGGACTCTCAGAGCCCCACAGTGGCATCCAGCTCGCACTTTGGCAACAGACTGAAGACTTTGAGCAAACTTTAGCTGGTTAACACCGTGATGGACAGGCTTGCCGTAGGTCGCACCCTTCGGAACAGGGCGTTTGCGGCCACCAGGGCGCACAGGAATCCTATATATGATATAACTTTGCTTGGCCTCGTAGCCCAGCCTGCGCGCTTTGTCGGGCTGGGGGAAGGGGGCGGAGGGGGCGCTGTGGAGCGCAGAGAGCTGGCGGTACTGCCAGCAGCACACCCAGAGAAGGAAGCACATTACATCGGACTGCTTCTTCCTCCATAGCTCCTGGATGTACTTGTAAGCGCCCATCTTGGTTTACCTGATGGCTGCGGCCAGACGGAAGGGAAGAGCCAACCTCCCCCATCTTATGGAATTCTCTCTCATTTGCCCCTGAGGACCTGTCATCACCCTAGACACATAGACAAGAGTCACCCATTTCAGAAACAAACAAACAAAAAGAACACCAAGATTGCAAATCCTCAATTATAAGTCTACCTGTAAAACAGAGAGATTCAGGTGAATATTTATAGAGCAAGTCTCCCCTCACTACTGTGGGGCTGGAAAAGAGAGGAAGGGGCAAGACAATGAGGATAGAAGATTTTAAGTCTGAGAAATGTCAAACCTCTTCCAGAGGAAGCCTCATTTCTCATCAACACCAGTAGGCCTTCAAGTCTGTGCCCAGTACCTGAGGTCCATCACTGACAGTGATAGGCACATGCCTGTCCATCCTTCAGCCAGTGATGCTTGCCTTTCCGATGACCTCCTCACGTGGACAACAGCTCTGGACCGAGGGGGGTCTCCAGATACTTTGAAGAGTAAGGGTGGAATGAAAGGGCAGCTGGTGCTCCTGACCAATGTGAGAAGACTCGGAGCAGTTTGAAATCCCCCAGTGAGCCTCATGGTGGGACGAATGGTTCTTATTACACACACACACACACACACACACACACGCACATACACATGTTCCCTGGACTCCTCTCCATTTTCCTTGCACTACTGTCATTCAACCTATCATTATTTACAACTGGTCTCCCTATACCTACTCCTGTCTCCCTCAATCCAACAGCAGCCAGAGTGGTTACAATAAATACTCTTTACAGACCATTTCTTTCTTCAGTGGCTTCTCATTAAACTAAGAATAAAACCCTATCACCTTCCCACTGCCTACAAGGCGCTATGTGGCCTGGGGTTTGGACACCACCTCAGCCTTACCCAGGTTCCACACCCAGGTTCCATCCCCCGGCTCACCTTGTTTCAGCGATCTTGGCCTTCTGCACCCACCAGTCTAGAAGAGGCCAAAGTCTTTCTCCCCCCAGGGCTTTTTCACGAACTGTCCTTACTCCTTGAAAAGTTCTTTCCTTGGCTATTCATATGATTACTCTGTTTCTTTGGTCAGATCTCAGCTTAATTGTTTCCTGCCTGTTCTAAAACAGTTGCTGCTTTTATTCTCTATCTCATCACCCTGTTAACTTCCTTCACAGTACTTACCATGATCTGTAATTATCTCGTTTATATATCTGTTGACTTATTTATTGTTGCTTTCTCCCAACAGAATTCAAGCTCAGCAGGATCAGGAGGTAGGCTAGCTTGTTCATAGTTTTATCCAAATGTCCAGCTCACTGCCTTGTACGTATTAAATAATTATTGATTAAAAGAATGATAATGAATAAAGGAGGTACCAATATAACACATTTACATGTAATCACACCCATGCATCATAACATCACTCACACGGTGCTTACTATATGCCAGGGATCATTCTAAACACTTTACATGTGGTAACACATTTAGTTTTCACCTAACTCCATGAAGTAGGTGTTATTATTATCCCTAGTTTACAGTGTGAAGGAAACAGAGGCATAGAGTGGTTAATTAACTCCCTTACGGTTACATGGTGAGCTGGGTGGGGCTGGGGTTGAATCCCAGCATTCTCTTCCCACAGCCTGTGCTCTTAACTATCTATACTAATAAAAGGGTAATATGCTAATTAGACCAGGAGACCTTCTGGAGACCTTCCGAACGTCCTTCTAGAGAAAGCCAGGGGCTTGGCTGGCCTCTAAACCGCCCCCAAACGGCCCTCAGCCCCTTACCCAGGCCGGCCGCACCCCTAACAGAGACCCCCCTGCCACCCAGATGGCAGCATGGCTGGCCTACAAACCGCCCCAGCCCCTCTCCCAGGCCAGCACTGCCCCCAGTGGGGATCCCCACCCCTATGGGGACATGGCTGGCCTGCAAACTGCCTCAAGCACCTCACCCAGGCCAGCCCTGCCCCCCAAGGGGACCCCTACCCTGATCTTGGACCTCCTTCAGGGCAGCCAGCTCAAAAGGGTAATATGCTAATTAGACCGGATGTCTTTCCAGACAAAGCCATGGTGGCGGGGCCAAGGCAGAAGCAGTTAGGGGTGATCAGGCCAGCAGGGGAGAGCAGTTAGGGGGAATCAGGCAGGCAGGCAGGCGAGTGGTTGGGAGCCAGCAGTCGGACATCCCCCGAAGGGTCCTGTGTTAGAGAGGGTGCAAGTCGGGCTGAGGGACACCCCCCCTCCATGCACGAATTTTGTGCACCGGGCCTCTAGTTATGCTATAAAATCTCTGAACAAATAATAACACATTTAGTACATTTTGAATTTCCTGGTGTGGGAGGCACCTTTAGCTGCCTACTCAATATCCATCTCTGCTCTCCCTCCTCTTTTTCTTGCCAACAGAACCTTACTTCATTTCCGGAAAGCAATGCAGCCAGCCCTAGCACTAACTCCACTCCCATTTGCTAGTTGCTCACATTCTCACCTTTTTGCATATAGGGGTGGCATGTGGCCTGGTTCTGTCCAATGAGGGACTAGAAAAAGTCAGCAGGTAGACTTTCTCTTATAAGGGAGACTGGCCGGAGCTAAGATCTCACTGACACCATTTTTCTTCTTGTTGTGTATGTGGACCTGACCCGGGAGCTGAAACAGCCATGTTGGGACCATGAGAAGGTGAGCATGAGGACCGAAGGCCACCGTGCTCAGAGTGACAGACTAAAAACACAGTAAGAACAACAGTCTGATGATATTGTGGAGCTGCTGGAGCAAACTTGGAATCACCAACTTCAGATGTCTTGTTATGAGATAATTAAATATCTGTATGCAATCATCGTTTAAAACAACTTTATTGGGATATAATTTAATTCAGGCATCACAAAAATTCACCCATTTAAGCGTACAGTTTTAGTAAATTTACAGAGCTGTGCAATCAACCACTACAACCTAATTTTAGAACACTCCCATCACCTCAAAAAGATTCCTTGTGCCAATCTGCAGTCAATCCCCATTCTAATTTTTCTGTCTGCATAGATTGTTGTTGTTTTTTGACATTTCATAAGACAGGGTTTTATGTTTAGGGGAGAGCTGAAACTATTCCTAACTGGTTTTCACGGCATGTGGGTACTCAGCTGGAAATGGACCCCATACTTGGGTAACAGCAAAATGAAGGGGAAAGGATAGCCAACAATACAGGGTAGTGGAAAGAGCCTGCAAGACTAGGAGACCCTGTCCTCGGCATTGCTCAGTGGTTAGACTGTCGGCTCATGCACCGGAGGGTCTCAGGTTCAATTCCCAGTCAAGGCACATACCTGGGTAGCAGGTTTGATCCCTGGCCCCAATTGGCATGGGTGCGGAAGGCAACCAATCGATGTGTCTCTCTCACATTGATGTTTCTCTATCTCTTTCTTTCCCTCTTCCCTTCCCCCCTCTCTAAAAAGCAATGGGAAAAAAATAACCTCCAGTGAGGATTAAAAATAATAATAATAAGTAAAATAAATAATAATCAGCCTAAAATAATCCTTAAAAAATAAAAAAGACTAGGAGACCCAATTCTGCTCTCAGCTGTTCTTCTGACCAGCTGTGTGCCTTTGGTAAGTTTTTAAACTTCTCTGAGTTGATTTTTCTCATCCATGAGATGAGAGGATCCAAATAAATAGCTTTTTTTAAACTTTATTTTTATTGTTGACACTATTACAGATGTCCCCATTCATCCCCTTTTGCCTACTTCCACCCAAGTGAATAGTGTTTAAGCTCCCTTCCAAATCTAAAACTATAGACCACTTTCTTAAGAAATTAAGTCAGCATTTGAGTTATTTCAGCTAAAACTCTCCATCATTCAACTAAAATGGATTACGACTACTCCACCCTTCTATAAATCTAAACAGTTAGTCATGATAAGGTGTGTAATTCTACTAATTGGGAGAATTGAGGGTGCTTTGATATATATTCTCCAGGGGTTCATTATGCTCTCTTCTCTCTTTCTGTATATGTTTAAAGATTTTCCTTACAAAAAGTTGTACATAAAAAGCACTAGTGAGCAAAAAATTTATTCCTGCTTGTATGCTTAAAAGAAGCTTATTTCTGATTTCCAGACTGATGGCTCTCCGAGGGAAGAGTTGTCTACACAGGTGAAGTGATTGGTAGGAAAATATATCATCTTTCTATATAACTGATGAATATTTTGTGATATGAGAAAAGATTTTTTATGTATATGATACAGCTGGGCTGAGTACGTTTAAAAAATTATCTTTACATCAAATTAGAACCAATAGCTACCATTTATTGAGCACCTGCTTATCATAGTCATCAAAACAATCCTTAAAATGAAATATCTTCAATCTTTCCAGCTTCCCCAGAAGAGATTGTTCCCATTATAAAATGAAGAAAAACCCAGGCTGGTGAGGGCAGGCTACAGACCTAGCACAGTGAAGTCGGAATCAAAGCCAGATTCCGGAGCCTCTGCTCTGACCAGCTGGGCGGGGGGACTTTCAGAGCAGACACTGTTCCAAGCAGGATGCCGTTTTCTGGTGCTGTGTACCCATTCGCCACTTCTTCCAGCATCTCACAATTGTGACCTTCTTCAGAGGTCTTTCGGGGGTTACTGGGCCTGCCTTGCCCAAGGCGGCAGAGCCGGGAGTGCAGTGTTTACATCCCAGTAAAGTGGCCCAAAGCACTGCGCAGGGGTACAAAGTTCAACCCCTGACTTTCACTGAGACAAACCCTGTGGAGTAATTAACACCCTCCCCTGGGGACGGGCCGAGGCAGACACTTCGCCTGAAATGCACCCTTGCTCAGCTTGCCTCCCACTCCCTGTCCCGCTTCCTCCACTCCCTCCCCAGCGTCCTAACACTTGCTCTGGAACCGCGCTGTCTTTAGGGCTGTTTCTTGGGAGCCCAACCAAAGGCAACTTTTTTTCCGATTTAGATGCAAGTGTGTTTCTAACAATTCCTTTCCTAGGAAACATTTATGAGAACGTTTATTTGTATGTAGGTAAGTTGACATAGACATATATTTATGTACGCAATTACGTACTGCGGTGACTGGAAATAGAAATGTTAAGGAAGGAGGCACAGTGTTACCTTCCATGAAGATCACATTGACTTAAAATAAGAAGCCAAAGAATACGCTCCTCTCTGCCACAGCACAGGCACTCCCATAGCAGCGGGCATCAGAGTGGGCTTCCAAATGATTACCCCAATGCGCACAGGCTCCACCAGCACCCTGAAGCCGCAAACGAATGAGAGCTGGGAAGTGGGCCTGACAGTGAGGGTTGAAGACAAGAAAGAGAATTCGCTGAACAGACTTAAAACCGGGTCCTCAAGGCTTCAAGAACAACACAAGGCTTTCCAGTAAGTTCCTTGCTGGAAAGCAGCCATTGCAGTTACAGGGAAGAGAGCCCAACGGTGCCGCATCCCCGGTGAAAAGCGGATTTTAGTTTAGGGCCACGATGTTGTGTTATCCACAGGAGAGTGTGATTCTGTATCTAAACTGGGTGAATTCATAGTCTGGCTTCATGACTTTCTAGCTGTATGACTCTGGCAAGTTACTTTACATCTTTGAGCCTCTATTTCCTATTCTGTAAAATGGAACAATAATAATAATAATAATAATAATAATTATGTGGTTGTTGAAAGAATTATATTAGATACCTACAGCACTGGAACATAAGAATTTAATAAATTATCATTATTACTATTAAGGGAGCTGCTAATTTCCTTCTCTGAATGTCTTTAGGAATGACATTGGTGCTAGAGAGATTCAAGGTATTCTCATGCACTGCTGGGAGCAAGGAACATACGCATCTTTTAGAAAGAAATATGGCAAGTCAAGCACCTTCACCCCACCCCTAACAGTCAGTCTGGGCTTCCACAGCAATTTGTTCTTATTTATGTTACTAGAGGCCCGGTGCACAAAATTTGTGCACAGATAGGGTCCCTAGGCCTGGCTGGCGATCAGGGCTGATTGGGGCCTTCCAGATGCTGGCCAAGGCCTTCCTTCAATCTGCACCGCCCCCTGGTGGTCAGCACACGTCATAGCAAGCGATCAAACTCCCGGTCTCCCGGTCTCCTGGTCAAACTCCTGAGGGGACACTTTGTATATTAGCCTTTTATATATATAGATAGCATTTTATGGCGGTATATTCTGATGTTTCTGTTAATGTCTCTCTCCATCACCAGGAAGAGAACTCTTTGAGGGTCAGGATATCATTGTCATCATTATGTTTCCAGCATTTAGCAGTTGAAGCAGTAGATGTTCAGTAAATGTTTGCTATTGCATAAAAGCAGAGCCTTATACCAGTAACTGGGCTTTGGACAGAATTATAATAAAAGAATCAAACTAAAAGAAGAAAAGGATTTACATAAATATGTCCAATGCAACTATACTTATAATAGCATAAAGGGAGGAAGGAAGGAAGGAAGGAAGGAAGGAAGGAAGGAAGGAAGGAAGGAAGGAAGGAAGGAAAATAATAAAAGAGAAACAATGTGAATGTCCACAGCAGCAGAATTAAAGTAATTTAATGCATATCTAACAATTAAGATACTATGGAACCATTAAAGCTTAGAAAGTCTCTGTAGCAATTTGGAAAAATAATTATGATGCATTGTTAAGTGAAAAAGAAACATTTTATCTGAATGATGACTACAATGTTATGTAAGGCATACAAACAGGGACTAGCAAGGGAAATGGACATATGAAAACAGGTTATTTTATTGCGACATTGACATACTAGGTGATTTTTTAAAAAATGTTTAGCTTTTCATTAGTATTGCCACAATATTTTTGTGTGTGAGTGTGTGTGAAGTTAAATAATGTTTTTAAGTAAAAGAGAGTGGCCCATCTTTCACTGCAGAACTATCTAGGTCTCCATAGGAGAGTGTTCTATGAGAGGTTCCTTCCAGCCCAGGGGCCTAATATTTCCCAGCTCCTGGTCTGCATCCTGAGACTCCCAGAGCAGCCCAGAAGCAGTTGCTTGTGTGGAACATCTATGCTGTCAAAACCTAGTGGAAAAATTGAGTTACAATAAAGGCAGAATCAATACAATTTGTGAAAGGGTTGACCCCTAACTCGTAAAATACTTTCTAAAAATTTACTGCCTATCTGCTATATGCCAGTCACTCTCCTAAGTGCTGAGAATACAAAGGAAGAACAGGACAAAGTTCTTGTCCTCAAGGGAGTTCAAAACCCAACAAGGAAGGAAACAGCAAACTAACAGCTACAATATAATATGGTAAGTGCTAAGTCAGAGCACAAAGTAGGTGCTGTGGAACGGTTAATTAAGGCATGTTTGCAGCATAGAATGGGAATGACTTTAAATTGGCTGAAATTAAGAGGGGCTCATTGTAAAGATGTAGGGAAATGTTGAGGAACCCAAGGAGGAAGTGCATCTTGGTCCCTCAAGATCCAGGAATCTTAGTTCTTAGATCTGAAATGCATTAGAAACCAGAGTAGCTAGTAGTCTATCATCTATCTATCTATCTATCTATCTATCTATCTATCTATCTATCATCTATCTATCTATCATCTATCTATCTATAATCTACCTATCTCTCATCTATCATCTATCTATCTATCTATCTATCTATCTATCTATCAATCATCTATCTGTCATCTATCTATCTATCATCTATCTATCATCTACCTATCTATCTATCTATCATCTATCTATCTATCTATCTATCTATCTATCTATCATCTACCTATCTATCTATCTATCTATCATCTATCTATCTATCTGTCATCTATCTATCATCTATCTATCTGTCATCTATCTATCATCTATGTATCTATCATCTATCTATCTATAATCTACCTATCTCTCATCTATCTCTCATCTATCTATCTATCTATCTATCTATCTATTATCTATCTATCTATCTATCTATCATCTATCTATCATCTATCTATCTATCTATCTATCATCTATCACCTATCTATCTATCTATCTGTTATCTATCTATCATCTATGTATCTATCATCTATCTATCTATAATCTACCTATCTCTCATCTGTCTCTCATCTATCTATCTATCTATCTATCTATCTATCAATCATCTATCTGTCACCTATCTATCTATCATCTATCTATCATCTACCTATCTATCTATCTATCATCTATCTATCTATCTATCTATCTATCATCTACCTATCTATCTATCTATCTATCTATCATCTATCTATCTATCTGTCATCTATCCATCATCTATCTATCTATCTATCTATCTATCTATCTATCTATCTGTCATCTATCTATCATCTACCTATCTATCTATCTATCTATCTATCTATCTATCATCTATCTATCATCTATCTATCTATCTATCTATCTATCTATCTATCTGTCATCTATCTATCATCTATCTATCTATCTATCTATCATCTATCTATCTATCATCTACCTATCTATCTATCTATCATTCCTCCTGGAGTAATGGGGTTTGTAGTCTCCTCTTCCCTTGGCACACCTAGTCCTCTTTCTCTGCAGACTAAGTTCATTGCTCTGTTTCTCATGGTTCACTGTGGCTTCCCTCAAACGGTGCCAAGAGTATACACAATCTTCAGATCCAACACTTACAGCTAATTAGAATCACAGTCCCAATTCCCAGTTCCTGAGAAGGAGATTATGATAGGTGAGTCCTGACTCAGATCCAAATGTGGTTGGGGGCAGGGTCACAGCGGTTGCTCTCTGTTTACTCAGGCAGGGCCATGGGGACACACTTGCTGGCAAGGGGCATCATGAAGACAGACAAACTGACTGACATATCCCCTTTGTGGGAAAGCAAGAGACCTAACTCTGACTAAGGATACCATGGTCAGGAAGTGGTGGTTTTTTAAATATGTTTTTATTTATTTTAGAGAGAGGAAGGGAGAGATAAAAACATCGATGAGAGAGAAACATCAACATTGATCGGTTGCCACCTGGATGCCCCCTACTGAGAATCAAGCCTGAAAACTGAGCATGGGCCCTGGCCAGGAATTGAACTGGTGACTTCTTGGTGCATGGATTGACACTCAGCCACTGAGCTACACCAGCCAGGCAGGAAGTGGTTTTGAGTTGAATTTTTGGGTGACAGTGAGGCATTAGACTAGAATAGGGTGCAGATTTCAAATACAATTAAGAGATTGAATTAATAGACTTGATTGGATGATAAAAGGAGGGTTGTAAGTGGAATCTCCGCCTATTACATAATTGCCTTAGCTCATCCTATTGGTTAAGGAAAAATTTAAACTTCGCTGTCCTTGGAACGATCGAGGTTTTTGTCCATAGACACACCCTATAAACTCCCACCTGCTTCAGCAACAATCCCTTGTATTCATCATCAATTCCAACTGCAGTAAGAGCAGAGTTAAGGAGAGGAGTCTGACTCCTGAGAGCAATTTCAGAGCTCCATCGATAGCCTAGGCTTTTTCTGCACACTGTATTCCAAGTTCACACATGAACATGTGTGCGTGCACACACACCATGCTTTCAAGGAGTGATGCAGAGCCTTTTTGCCCGGCAGTATTATTTCATTTGTTTTGCATAATGTGTGTAATAAATTCACCACTGTATTAGTTGGAGAAAATTACAGCCAGCATATGTGATGTGTTATACTCTGTATATATGTAAATACAGCCCATTTATAAGCACAGTATTGTGTGCATATGCGTGTTTAAATTTTTTTAAACAGAGTTGCTGTCAGTTTACAAACCCTTATTTATGTTTTGCACATGGGTCCTTTCCATTCTCTCTGACATCAGTGTAATTCAGGACATTATCAACTCATCCTAAATTATTGCAGCAGCCTCCTAGCTGACCTTTCTGTCCACAGCCACCAGGGTTAGCATCTTAGAGCATCACTTGCATGAGGAAACTCCCTGTTCACAAACCTGCTTCCCTATTACCTACCAAATAAAGTCCAAAGTCTATGTCCTATCATGAAACACCAGTAGAAACTAGTACCAACCTTCCAAGCTCCTTCGCTACTCCTCCGCACTTTAGCTATTTTGAACAGCTTTATTACTAGATTTCTAAACACACGTGGATCTTCTCAATCTTATCTAATAAAGAGGGAATATGCAAATTGACCATCACACCATCACAAATATGGCGGCACCCATAACCACAAAATGGCGGCGCCCAATCCCCTCAGCCCTGCCGGAGTCCCCCAGTCCTTTCAGCCCTGAGGGTGGGGGGGGGGCAGCTGCGCCGTGCAGCCAGACCTGCCCTCAGCCCCCCAGCCGTCCAGGGCCAGCCTGAGGTGCAGGCAAGCCTCGGATGTTGGCTGCCCAGATGCCAAGGTCAGGCCCGAGGTGCAGGCAAACCTTAGATAGCAGCTGCCCCACTGCCCAGGGCCGCCCAAGGCTCAGGTAACCAGGGCCGGCCAAGGCTTGTGCTACCGGCAGTGGCAGCAGCAGAGGTGTGATGAGGTGTCGCCTTCCCCTGATTGCTGGGTTGCCTCCCACCCCTGAGAGCTCCTGGACTGTGAGAGGGGGCAGGCCGGGCTGAGGGACCCCCCTCCAGTGCATGAATTTCCATGCACCGGGCCTCTAGTCAGTATTTATTTTTTCTTCTGCCTGGAATAAGTACCCTTTTTCTTTCCTCTTCTCTAATGATTAAACTGATTCCATTCCTTACACTGCATCTTTGCTAACCCAGCAGGAAGTGATTGTGCCTTCCTCTGCAACCCCAAAATATTTAGCACGTACTTTCCCCCCACCATACATATGTCTGAGTATGTCTTGTCTCTTGTTCTAGATGATGCGACATGCACTGTTTCAGGCCTCTCTGTCTGCAGGTGCTGTGATGCTTTCACTCCCCCCTCCCCTGCCCAGCCAACTCCATCAGTCAGTCGCTTCAAACAACACAACATCAGTGAAGAGCAATAACGTGAAGCATAATGAAGCACGGTATGTCTGTATCGAGTTTACCAAGGAAGTCCTCCCCGGGAGTGGCCTGAAGTGTTGGCCTGTGCTCTCCACAGGCGATCGGCACTATTAAAATATTCTTCAAGCACTTACCACCCACAGCTCAGCCAAAAGGTCTTGGAGGGGGTGGTGCATAAGAAAGAGGTACAATGCGTGGGATATTGTCGGAGAAATACCATTTATGATGTGTAGGGAGGGAAAGGGGAACATATTGGTATGACCAGGAAGGGAAGGAACTCTTCAATGGAGTGGAGTGAAAACCAGAAGGAGACCCAGAGAATGCGTGCTGATGTCAAAAGAACTCCTGGCAGGAGCAGGAACGTTTGGGAAGCAGGTCACTGTTGCTTAACGTCTGTCCGGCTTACAAAGCGCTCGTTGCACATGGTGTTACATGATGACTTTTTCCTGATTCCTAGAAGCTGATCTGTCAAAACACAGATGTCGCACCGCTCTGCTTTTCCATTTATAGGGCAGCTTGGCACCTTACGTTACAAACTTCACCAACTTGGGGAGTCTTCACAGAGGAGAGGATGGGAAAGTGAGATGTGTGTGAGCTGACATTCCTTTCTGTTGAATCATTTTAGAAATGATTAACTTAGTTCTTTGAAAAATGTGTGTATTGCTTGTCTTTCCCCCACTCCATCCTTCCTTAAAAATCTTTGCTCCAATCTAAGTTGTTTCTTCGTGTTCCTGGTGTGGGCGTAATGATGTTTGAGAATTTTGAAACCCAGACCATGAAACCAACTATTCTGTGGTTAAACCACAGTGCCAATAGGATAGTGTCACTGAGGGTACTGCTAACCATCCAAGTACATGGTATACCAGGGTTTACTTTCTAATTATACCTTGTTCTGCCATCTCTAGATCCCAATTTACAGTGGGAATAGCAGACCTGGACAAACAATACAGAGGCGAGATCCAGAGTTAAGCAACGGATACATTCTTGGCAAACATGTACGAATAAACAAGGCTACTCTTGGGTAAAATTACCAAGAGGACATGTCCCCTTTGCCGCCCACCCAGTTCCCCTGGGCATGCCTCTACCCCCTGCTTCCTTTCTTCTAGGGATGAGGTAGTAATAGTTCTCCACTTGTGGCATCCCAGAGTCCTCTCCCCGGCGGCAGCTTTCCCGCTCCTTTCTCCCCAGCCCCTGTCCCAACATTAGCATGAGCATTCCCTCCTCCCCACCCCCAACCCACAGCATATTCTATTTCAGCGTGGCTGATCCATGCTGGGTGTTAGGATAGGGTAATTGACTAAATCAATTTACTTTAAGGCAGTGGTTCTCAACCTTTCCAATGCTGCGACCCTTTAATACAGTTCCTCATGTTGTGGTGACCCCCAGCCATAAAATTATTTTCGTTGCTACTTCATAACTGTAATTCTGCTACTGTTACGAATCGTAATGTAAATATCTGTGTTTTCCGTTGGTCTTAGGCTCTACGGCAGCGGTTCTCAACCTGTGGGTTGCGACATGGGAAAACACAGATATTTACATTACGATTCGTAACAGTAGCAAAATTACAGTTATGAAGTAGCAACGAAAATAACTTTATGGCTGGGGGTCACCACAACATGAGGAACTGTATTAAAGGGTTGTGGCATTAGAAAGGTTGAGAACCACTGCTTTAAGGGGTGATGACTGAAGACACTTTTAAATAAGACACTTCTAGCACAAATGAATCAGTAATGGATGGAATTTTAGGCAGTAACTAAGAGAAGTAAAAGTGAAGCTTTTCAGGCAGTGACAAAGAGCAGAGAGATACAGAAATCTGGGGACGTCTTTGATATAGTACCCACTTGGGCCACAACAAGCATAATCTCCTTCAAGTCAGCTCTAGAATCACTTCCTCATTTGGGTGAGAAATAGAGAAGAAAACAAGGAGAATTTTTTCATCTGAAGTCATGAGGTGCCTTCCTTTTTGCCTTGGATTTTGCCTCCTACTTCCTCTTTTTAGTCAGGGGTCATGGATACCACTAGAGTGTGTGGATTTATAATTGTACAAACTGTAATAAAGGAAACCGATATCCCAGGGTATCTTTTCCTAAAAGCACTTCTAAGATATCAGACTTTGGATCTATTTGTTCTCAAGGCTCTAGTTGTATAGGCAGTGTTTTAAAATAGCAAACCCAGACAGGACTGGTAACAAGTGGCAATGATACCTTCGTGGGCTCTAATTTTCAGGTCCCTGGGGTTTCCCTAATAAAAGACTTCAAAAGAAGGTGTAGGTTCTTTAAGTCTGAGGAACCTCTTCCTGTAACAAATATCAAAAGTGGGTAAGGGATTGACAGCGCTGAACAAAACGGGTCATTAAGAGGTCCTTCTATTGGCTGTTCCTCTCATAATAATGCACAAAACTAAAAATTTGTGCTTGACTGCCTATAATAATAGCTAAAGCTTGGGGGAGATGGAATATCCATCAATAGGAAACTTGCTAAGTAAATGATGGTGCGTCTATACAATGAAGTACTAGGCAGCTAACGAAAAGGCCTGGGAAGCTACCTACTCGCGGGCACGGGAATACCTTCCATAGTGATTGGACATATAAAGGTGCTTTTTTGTGTAAGAAGGGGGAACAGAGAAATGCACTTACTCACATTTACTGTATTTGCATAAATAAATAATTATTAGATGGCTACGTGTACAGAGAAAGTGGATAGGGGAGTGAGATAAACGGGAACAGGCTTGGGAGCCAGCCTCTTCACTTTATATTGCTGGGTTTTTTGAAGCATAAAAATGGATTACCCATTTAAAAGCTTTTACGATTAGTATTTGAAATATTTCCAAGGTGGTTTGTTGAGCCTTTAATACACTATTCCATAGTGAACTAGGTTGAACTGGGATGAGGGACTCCATGGGACAGAGGAGGAAACAGAGCCTTGGAGTGGTTTGGATAAGATCCTCCCTCTGCCATTCTTTGGTCCTGGGCAAGTGGCTTACCTTTGCTAACCCTCCCTGTAAAATGGGAATAGTAATAGGATTGAAATGATGAATGTGGAGTGGCAGGTGAGGGCTCTGTAAAAGCTAACTATTACCACTCTTCTTATTCTGTAGCTGGTCAGGGACTGGGGTACTAGCACCCAGGTCTCCTGGCTTCTGGCCCAGTTGGCGTTTCCCTGGAAGCTATATAGGGAAGTGATCGTTCTGCTTTTTAAATGCTTAAAGATTTCTTGGAAGGAAAGCATCGCTAAGAGGAAGGAGCAGCTTGGTGTTAATAAAAGCCCCTGAAATGAACAGATTTTCCCTCTAAAAGTGGTGCTGTCCTCTGTTCATCATAGTACTTTAAAACTTAACATTAATGGATGAATTAATATGATGCCTGAGGTTTGATTTAACATAATATAGGGCTAGAGGAAGTGGATGGGGAGTAGAGATTAAACAAATTGGCCATGAATGGAAAACTGTTGAAGCTGGATGATGGGTACATGGAAGTTTATATAGTATTTTCTCTATTTTTGTATGTGTTTAACATTTTCCGTAATAAAAGTCAGATATATATATATATATATATATATATATATATATATATATAGGCCAGATTATTATGATCTCTGAACACCTCTAGTATATATATATATACTAATAAAAGGGTAATATGCTCATTAGACTGGACATCTTCCGGACATCCTTCCAGACAAAGCCACGGTGGCGGGAGTCGAGGCAGAGGTAGTTACGGGCAATCAGGATGGCAGGGGAGCAGTTAGGGGCATCAGGACGGTGGGCATAGGTGGTTAGGGGCGAACAGGCAGGCAGGCAGGCAAGCAGTTAGGAGCCAGCAGTCCTGGATTGCGAGTGGGATGTCCGACTGCCAGTTGCAGAATCGGGCCTAAACTGGCAGTCAGACATCCCTCGAGGGGTCCCGGATTGGAGAGGGTGCAGGCCGGGCTGAGGGGACCCCCCGCCCGTGCCCAAATTTCGTACACCGGGCCTCTAGTATATATATATATACACACACACACACACACACACACACACACACACATGAGGGGCCAGATTATTATGCGTTTGGAGATCATAATAATCTGGCCCCTCAGTGTGTATATATTATAGTAGATTAAAGATGGCTGTAGATTCTCCTGTTTGAGAGGTGGGAGCGTATGTCACCTTCCCTAATCTGGTGAGCTCTGTGACTGCTTTGATCAGTAGTGGAGGTGACCCTGTGCTAGTCGGGTAGCCTTGGCCTTATGAGATTGGCAGTTTCTAGCCCCTGTCTCTTGGGACACATGCCTGGAGCCCTCAGCCGCCATGTAAGAAGTCTGACTGTGCTGCTGGAGAGACCACGAGGAGGGGCCTTGCAACTACATGGAGAAAGAAGGGGTCGAGCTTTCCAGTCACCCCCACCAAGGAGCCAAGCTAGTGAGTAAAGCCACCTTGGACCACCAGCCCAGCCCAGTGACCAGCTGGATATCACTTAGTGATTTGTTTGTTGTGCCATAGGTCACAAGAATTGCCCAGTGAAAACTTGTCTAATTCCTGCCCCACAGGGAGGAAGCATAGTAAAATACTTTCAGTTTTAAGCCACCAAGTTTGGGGGTTGTTTGTTACACAGCACTAGACTGATAACCAGAACACACACACACACACACACACACACACACACACACACACACTACAAACTGAGTGTAGGACATCTGGCTCTCTAACATGCAGTAGCATGATAAAACTACGGTATAAAACAGTGAAGAACTTGGTTCTTGGTGTCACAAAAATATATAAGTATTTGCAATTCAGGACAGTGTTTTAAAGGCAGACTGGGTCTTTTTAGTAAGTAAATTGTAATGATAGGCCGTGAAAGACTTGCTTTCAGAGCCTGAGCAGTTCTGCTCGTCTTCATTTGGGACCAATGTTGTTGACGAAACTATTGAGGGGCAGGAAACTGTCAAATCTCTGAAGACAAAAGGACATGTTACAAGTGGGTCCAGCCATATCGCAACTGAAAGTGACGTGGTGCCACTTGTTATAGTTTTCAAAGCCGTCCTTTCCGTTTGGTAACACACGTATTTCATGGAGTCGATATAATATTCACTGTGTGTTTTTGAGCAGCTATTCATTTTTTAATCCAGTTTATTCATGATTTGCTTGTGCAAATTGCACTTATGTTGATTTAAGTGGTAATTTCACTTCATGGTAAGATCTCCATTGTATTTGTATTTGTATGCGATATACAGTAGTTAGCCCACAGACAACAGGAAGAAAAATGGCAGCACTTCACGTGAGTGCTGCTGTGCTTTATGGAGACCTTCTCCCATTTACCAGATTGGGCAGGTTGTATCGAACCCCAGCCTTTCCTTGCGGCCCTCCCACTCATCCACGCGGAATAGCAACCCTGTTACTCTACCACTTGGCTCCGCTTTCCCTTTCTTCCTTGTAGTTAGGAGGCATTCACTTTTACATTGCGTGTTTCCTGCCCTCCTTCTCTGTCACTAAAATGTAAGCTCTTAGAGAGTAAGACTTTAGACACATTTGGCCTAAAACCTTGACTGGCACCTAGTAGATCCGTAATAAACATTTGTTAAGTGAATGAGGATTTTTTATCCCAGTTAATTCATGATGGGAAACCACCTGAATGCATCAAAATATGGGGACAATGAAATAAGTTATAGTGCAGACCTGTGATGGGATAGTATGCATATATTGACACGATGCTACGTTTCAAAGGCAGCACGGGCTGGCGGGGGAGGGGCTTTTAAATGGTGCAGAGGAAACAAACAAACAAAGAAATAAACAAATAATGCCAGAGACCTCTGGGTCTGTGAGGGGAGACCACCAGCCTCCTGATACCCACTTTCTGTTTTATGGGAAGAATTACCTAACAGTCGCTAACTTGTTCTAAATGTACAAGGCAGCCAGGCACCTGCTGCCTGAGGGAAGGACAGTGTATTTCCTGTGGCTGAGCCAAGGTAGCTCTCCCAGGGCTTCTTCGTGTGCATCCTTCTGGGGACGAAGTGCTCTCGTTCACATGAGGAGCCCAGAGGCCTTCTCAGGGGAAAGGGACCGAGACTCCACTAACTTATCCCTGAAACACAAAGTTAGACAACTCTTTTGGGGTGGATTTAGAGGGCCCTAACTAAGGCTGATGGTCAGTGCACATCATAGCAACTGGTTGTTCTGCTGTATGGTTGATTTGCATATTATCATTTTATTATATAAGATAGCCAGCCTATGGAAGCAGACCAATGCCCAATAGATGAGTGGATAAAAAAAGCTCTGGTTCATATATACAATGGGATATTCTCTATATATAGAAACCTAAGCAACCATCCGACCATCCAACTGTCCGACCGATAGCTATGATGCGCACTGACCACCAGGGGGCAGACACTCAATGCAGGAGCTGCTGTGCTGCAGTGACTTGGCAGCTGTGGTTCTCAGGTGACACACCTGGAACCATAGAGGAGAGAGCCCAGTTCCAGGGTGTGTCACCCAAGAACTGCCCTCTTGCAATCCGGGACCCCTTGGGGGATGTCGGAGAGCTGGTTTCAGCCCAATCCCCGCAGGGCAGGCCGAGGGACCCCACCAGTGCACAAATACGTGCATCAGGCCTCTAGATGGCCATAAAAAAAGAATAAAATGTTATCATTTGTGACAGCATGGATGGACCTAGAGGGTATTATGCTAAGTGAAATAAGTCAGTCAGAGAAGGACAAATACCGTATGATTTCATTTATATATGAAATCTAAAGAACAAAATTGAAACAGACTCATCGATACACAGAACAGACTGATGGTTGCCAGAGTTGGTAGGGAGGCAGTTGAGGGACTGGATGAAAAAGGTTAAGGGATTGAGAAGTCATGGGAATGTAAAGTACAGCATAGGAAATGTAGCCAATAATATTGTAATAACTATGCATGGTGCCAAGTGGGTACTGGAAATATTGGGGGGAACACTTTGGAAAAGCATATGATTAGCTAACTACTAAGCTGACACCTCACACTAATACACAATACTATTGAATGTAGAATACAAAATTTTTTTAAAGTACTTATGTTGTATTTAACCAATATTTCCCACTGAAAATATTTGTCTTTCTGAGCATAGCTATGGTTTGCTTTTATTTAGTTTTTTAAAAAATATTTCTTGGCTTAATTTTCTGTCAAAAAATAATCTGCTTCAAGTTACAATACTTTCAAGTCTTCCACACAGTACCATGGGGTTTTAAATATTTTTCAATTCTCCCTTTTAACCATGTTGACATTTAAAATCAGTTGGTAGTTCTAGTCTTAGGAATAAATGAAAGCACTTCAATAATGTTAATAACCAGCCTTACTATGTGCCAATCATTATTCTAAGTGCTTTACACACATTGACTTTGGCTAGTACCCCCTCTTTCCAAAACATCCAGTTTGGATGGTTACCCTGCCTGTGAGATCCTATTATTATCCCCATTTACAAATGAGGAAACCAAGGTGCAAAGAAATTAGATAACCTGGCAGACTTCCAGAATCATGCTCTTCTACACACTATACAACACTCTTGGCATTGAGTCTGGTAGGAGAATATGGAAGAGTGTAGATACTGCAAGTGACATAACCTTTTTCACCCTAAGTAATTACTGATTTGATTTGTAAAGTGTTATTTAACATCTACTTTATATCCTACAAATAAGCATGATAGAGAGTAAAATGAATTTAATGAGTTCCTTACAGTCCTGGAAAATAAGTCTGGAATGGTTCTTACATAACAGCACAACAATTAGGCAAGGAGATGGTCCGAAAGTCAAAAGGCTACAGAGAACAACTGACCACAGGGCACAGATCAAAGTGAGCCCCAATTTAAGACCATCCCCTGCCTTCCTCTGCCCTTAGAGTCAGGTCTAACTGTCCTCACCTGGACTCCAAGACCGTGGCCACCTTTCCAGTCTTATGGGTTTTCTTTCTCTTTCTGGAATAATTCATCCTAGTGACACTTGGAGGCTTTCTCTGCAGACGCTGTTCCCTCTGCCAGAAGCGTCCTCCCTTCTCCATGGCCTTTGCCAAGAACATTCAGAGTTAAGCCCCATTTCTCACAAAGCTATTTCTCGGCCCCTCCGCCCCTGCCCCCACCGCAGGGACCATCTGCAAGGTTAAGTCACACGCCACGGCCTCTCTGCTCTCTTTCGAAACTCACCTGGCTCCAGTCCAACCTGTCTTCTCCTTTCTGCTGGAGATCTTCATCCAGCTTGCCCAATGCGTGTCTCCAGCATCAACACACAGGGAGGCATCTGGAAGTAATTGTGGACTGAATTCCTGACTGCCACACAGACCAAGGGAAATAGAAGATTCAGTCCCATTCACACACATGTACCCTTTGGGCTTGAGAAGTTTACAATTAATGAAAGAGACAAACAAGAATACATAAGTCACAATACTGCAAAAGGAACAGAATGGGATTAACACCATGGCTGAAGCTGTACTATTTAGTTATCCAGGAAAGACAGTGGTAACATTCATTACATAGGATTTTGAGAAGATGTCTTACCTGTCTTAATTAATTATAGTATGTTTTAATATGCACATAAGAATTACATTTCTTATATCTCATTTTGTATAGAAAGATCCAGTGTCCATCTCACACTAAGATATGGTACCCATAAGTAAGACAGAAGAAGACCTTGAACTAAAAAAGGATTATCTTGCCTGATCAGTGTGGCTCAGTGGTTGAGTGTCGACCTATGAACCAGGAGGTCATTCAATTCCCTGTTAGGGCACATGCCCAGGTTGTGGGCTCTATCCCCAGTAGGGGGTGTGCAGGAGGCAGCTGCTCAGTGATTCTCTCTCATCATTGATGTTTCTATCTCTCTCTCCCTCTCTGAAATCAATTTTTAAAAAATGTATTTAAAAAAAAGAAGATTATCTTTCATAGTGGCTAATTGTTTTTTCCTTCTGGAGATATTAGTCATGACATATGTAAATATCAGTTATAGCTATTTATAGAGGGGAGTGGAAACTAAAAGAAAGAACATTGATTTTAATGACATCTGTGAATTATATTATTCATTTATATAACTCAGAGATCAGCTGCTTGCATACTCCCCAGATATTCCAGACTTATGAGGATATTAAAATAAAAATTTAAATATCATTATACAACTAGTATACAGGGTATCAGAAAGTGATAGGTCTAGAAATGCTACGGAGAAAAGTTCAACCGCAAAGAGGAATGGGAAGCTACAGGACATTGCAATGTTAAATAGAGGGACAAAGAGAGCCTTACGGAGAAGGTGGCTTTTGAGGAAAAACTTGCATTTGGTGAAGGAAGAGTGGAGGCAGGATAGAGAGGGTACAAGCTTTTCAGGATAAGGGAGCAGCAAGTCCAAAGGCCCGGAGGCAGAAGCATGCCTGGCGAGTTCAGGAACAGCCCTGGGGGGAATCTGGCTAGAGCGGAACCAGCAGAGGAGAGAAGCTAAAAATGAAGTGTGACAGACTTGGGATAGGATAGGATATGGGAGGACAGGCCATGTGAGGCTGTTGTAAGGCTTTTTCCTGATGAGATGGGAAGTCATTGGAGGGTGTGACAGGAGGTGGGTGTGGTATGATCTAACTGCTTTTTGAGTATAGACTGAAGGGTCAGGGTGAAGCATAGTGGTCAATCTGGAAGCTTCTGCAGAAAAGGAGACCAGAGATGATGGTGGCCTGGACCAGGGAGGTGGCGATGGGTGATGAGGAATGGTCAGTCAGATTCTAGATACATTTTGTCTGATTACTTCCTTTTGAATGTTGATACACATAACCAGATTTTGTTGCAGAAAACTTGTATTAATTAACACTTCCCACTGACAACTCAGGCAGAGCATTTCTCCATACCTTCACAAACAATGAATTAATGTGTTGCTTAAAAATTTTAAAGCAAAAGTTAATTCAAATCATTTCTCTTTGGAGGAAATCGATCATTTCATGAAATTACCAAACTACAAGAAAGACCTCAGGGTTGAGACTTCCTCTCTTAGAAGGCCAGGGTTGTGAGCCGTCACTCTGTGACCAGACACCATCCTCACATTCGGATGGAGTAAGAGCTTCTGGCTGAGATGGTGATGACATGATGGATAAACAGCCAGGCTGACCCTGGGCATTGCCTGCAGACACATCTCTGGCCTCTCAAAACACATTGGAGAAGTGACAAGGTCAAATCACACAACTCAGGTGGCTCACCACCAGGACATGTCCACTTTGCCTTCCCACGAGACAGGACTGTGACTTCTTGTAGATTTTCTGTTGTTGAGGAAGAAAAGTTATCTGTTTTACTTAAAATGAAATCATTCCAAGTGCTTTTTTTGGGGTCTGTGTTTGAAGGGCCCGTTGGACTGTCTGCATTACAGGCCACACAGGCGGCTGGCAAAGCCTGCACCGAGCAACTGTCCTTCAACCCTCAGTCTCTGTGTCTGCTCTCATCCATTGTAATGTGTGTGCACGGCAATTTCATTTCTTACTTCGCTCTGCTGAGATAATTGCACACTTGGGGAAAGATATCTAAAATATCACCAAGAAAACAAGAGAAGAAAAAGTCGATTTCTTAGGGTACTTCTGTTAATTTAAGTCTTTATTGTGGTTTGCTTTCCCTCTGGCTTCTTATTTTATGTATTTACTCCTCAGGGTTGGAGTAATTGCATTTCTGACCTCTTACTTGAATGATCAGAATTGGCTTAGTAATACCCTCAAAGGTTTCTTTTGTTCCAACGTATTGGGTTTCTTTGTGTTGTTTATCCTTATTGTCAATTCATTGAGTCTCTGTCCCGCCCCTTTCCAAAGTTTCTGCTGTTTGCACACAGGGTTCTTTCTGCACCTGGAACTGCTTGCTGAGATGTCTGCTCTACAAGCAAATGAGAAAGAGGCTGACACAGTAGAACTGTCTCCTTGCCTTCCTCGGCGTGTGCTTGCCTTTTTGTGACAATTTGGGCTAAGAACTAATTTCCTGGAGTTTGGAGGTACACCAGGATTTCTGAAGCATCCACCACAACCGCGCACACAAGGAGATGTTGGGAGGAGTGGTAAAGTTCCTCAGAACCACCTCCCATTTGACTTGCCACTCACTTTTGCCTGACTTCCTGTTGCCCCTTGTGGGGAGGAGGGGGCGATGTTGTTGTTTTTAAATGAGAAATAATTATTTTCTAGGTTAGATTTCACAAGGTAGTAATTTAACTGTGGTTGTTGTCCTTCTTATTTTGGAACTAAGAAAGAAGGGGGAATTCCATGATAAAATAACAGTGAAAGAACAGAAGTGAGATTTAAAACACACAGCCACCCACATTTCCATTTAAATTTGGAAATAGTCCACACAATGTCATCAAATCGCATTGCCGTCTTAGATATGGGAGCCTGATCATCAATTAGTCTTCCTCAGTGCTTAGCTGGAGCCTATCTTGGAACACTGGTTCTGTGGGAGCTGTTGTCAAGGAAACATGGACTGCCAGGCTCCGCTCCAGGTTCATTCCACCATCCCAGCTGTGGGATCACGGAGTGTGGTGGTGGCTTTTGTCTGCAGCTTATTATAGTTTTATCTCAATTACTATTAATGATCACTTGGTGATTCAGGGAAATATTTTCACATCTTGTGATGAGGCATGGAAAAAATCATACTATCATTTTGTTCACCAGCTGGATTTGAATTGATTTGTCACCTAACAGTTCACTAATATTGTGTACAAGTCACCACTCTCAAAGATTTTTCTATTTGGATTTAAAAAATGAAGTCCTAATAAAACTATGAGTCATGAAAACTACCCAGATTTTCAATTCTGCAAAGATGAAAATTGTGGTATAAATATTCATAGTCTTTATTTCCCTACTGATATCAATATAAGACTCATGGATTAAGAGAAACTTCACTTTCTTAGTGTGAATCATTAAATGTTTCTTTTAGCACAGCTTTTAGATTTTCCTTTGCTTAAACCATTGTCTTCTAAGATAAGGGTTTTTAAGCAAATAATTTCTCTTTGTTTTGTTTAAGGAAAATCCATAATACTCTATAATTTGACTCTATTCTGAATTTAGCTATTCCCTACAGTCATCTTCTAAATGAAATGAGGAACTTAGAAAAATAATTTTATTTCCAATACAGTAAGAAATTAGCAGATCATATTTCCTAGCTGTTTTAGTCCATTCTGACTGCTATTACAAAATACCACAGACTGGGAAGCTTATAAACAACAGTCATTTATTTCCCACAGTTCTGGAGGCTGGAACTTCAAGATCAGGGCACCAGCATAGTTAGGTGATGGGCCATCTTCCTTGGTTCATACCTGATGCCAACTCTCTGTGACCTAACTTGGTGGAAGGGCGGGGGATCCCATCCATGAGGGCTCCACCCTGGTGACTGAAGCATCTCCCAAAGGTCCCACCTCCTAATGCCATCATCTTTGGGGGAGGACTCAGGATTTCAAATATGTATTTGTGGGGAACACAAATATCCAGATCATAGCACTACCTCAGTAACTTTGTACTAATACCTGTGAGCTATTAAGTTTCAAGTCAAAATTAGAGAGCCAATGTTTGTTTATTCATTCACTAGTTCATTCATTCATGCGCTATCCATCCAACATTGACTTTGAGGAGGCCACTGTAACAGAAGTGCAACTTTAATGAACAACTGTGTGGTTTAGCAGATTGATGACCCAGCATCCCAAAGTTACATTTCTTTGGATACCTATGCACACATGTACACACACACACACACACACACACACACACACATAATTTCCTCTCAACCATCCACATAAATAGTGTTGTGGGGACAGCTTGAAAAGACCTTTATCAAGACAGCAGAGTGTCACAAGGAAAGGCTGATGGAGCACCTGTCCACTAAGAGGCCACTATTGTTGGTATTTCGACATAACCATTCAGAGGTCTTGTCCTCAGCTCTTTAGACTCAGAAAGATGACTCTGTCAGTAACCCTTGATGAAAGACTGTCTATAGCCTAACCCCGTGGTTGGCCAACTGTGGCTTGCGAGCCACATGCGGCTCTTTGGCCCCTTGAGTGTGGCTCTTCCACAAAATACCACGGCCTGGGCGAGTCTATTCTGAAGAAGTGGCATTAGAAGAAGTTTAAGTTTAAAAAATTTGGCTCTCAAAAGAAATTTCAATCGTTGTACTGTTGATATTTGGCTCTGTTGACTAATGAGTTTGCCGACCACTGGCCTAACCCATAAGAAACTAAGGAGCAAATCAAAAGGCCAGGGTATTAATTACAATGAGAAAGACAATTGGTACCTGGACTATAATACCCAGTGGGTTCTCATCCTATAGGAGAAATCAGATTATAGTAGGAAGAGCATGTACTGAGCATGAATCCGAGCAAGGGGAACTAGAGGCCACGTGGCTCAGGCTCCGACAGACCCATCACCCCTGTCCGTCATGAAGATATCCTGCCCCCTGGGACTGCACAGTTTAATTATGGTGCCCACAGACAATACAGGATCCATGGCAGACCCTGTGGTTTACGTTGTCCACCATCCCTTTGGTGATCTTCCCCCCTTTCCTGTCTTCACGTACTATATATGAATGCCTTACAGAGCCTATAGCAGCTTTACACACAAATACAGCTTGATTTCACCTGAGGTGATACCATGATATTTTAACAAAGTTTCAGTTCCATGTCAGGAGGCATTTCTATAGTTTTCTTCTTAAAAGTGGTCCTTATCTCTAAGTTCAGGGGGGAGGACACCTGACTGTGGCCCCTGTTTACTGTTCACGACTGAAACTTGATTGTTTTCTAGACAATGTCTTGCATTTTTCTCTTCAGCAAAGATCTAAGTCTTTGTCTGTCTGGATCTGTACCAATTCCTGCAGCTTCTTTTCGTTGGTAACCAAAGCCCTTGTCTCTGAAAATCAGCACCTGAAGAAAGAGGCACTGCGATCTGATAGATGCACCTGTGTGATGTCCAGTTGGTTACAATTAGCCCTGAGAGCAGCACAATGAGTTCACAGGACAGATAACATCGGTTTAAGACCACAGAGTATGCACAGGCAGATCTACCAGAGGCACGGAAGTGGCTTACGCAGATGAATCAGTACTTCCCCCTTTCCATTTCCCTTTGTCCAGTGCCTTAGTCTACATGTGTTACCTAGAGAGCAAAAGGTTCATTTCCAATTAATTAAACAGACATTTATTAAATATGTGTGACAGGTTTTATATTAGGCATTAAAGAAATGAGGAACTTGGAAAAATAACTTGTTCCCAATACAGTAAGAAATTAGTAGATCAAGTTTCCTCGCTCAGCAACTTTGTGCTCCTACCTGAGAGTTACTAGGGAGAATACAGAGATAAATATGAAACAGTCCCTGCCCTCAAAAAGCCCACAAAAGAAGTATTTATTTTCAATAAATATTTATTGAGCATTTATTATGGACCAGGAATTAGGCTAAGTCCTGGTGGTATCATGTTTGAAACAAAATATTCAAGATCCCTGTCTTCAAGGCATACACACTAGTTGGGAAGAATTATAAATACAAGGCAAAATAGGCAGAAGTACTAGAAAGACTTTGGAGAGAATCTGACAACGGCAGGTTTTTAAGAACGAATAAGAGTGTGCTAGATTTATAAGGAAGATAGGGATGCTATAGATGGGCAGCTGAGTATATGAGGAGAAGAGAGGTATGAAATGGCGCTGCGTGTTTGAGGAACGGCACGTTTTCTATTACTAGAGTACAGCATTGCAGACAACGAGGGGTGGGATAGAAACTGGAGAGGTATACTGCAGCCAGATGGTGGGAGGTCTCATATGCAATAATAAAAGGCAAATGAAAGCCCCTGGAAGATTGTAAACAGAGGAAAGACATACAACACACCTTGTTTTACTGCACTTCACGTTATTTTGCTTCACAGATTCAAAATATTTTATTGAATTTATTAGGGTGACTTTGGCTAATAAAATTATATAGGTTTCAAGTGTATAAGCAGATACTGCATTTTCATCACCACGACTACTGAAGGCTCAGAAGATGGTTAGCATTTTTTTTAGCAATAAAGTATTTTTAATTAAGGTATGTACATTGTTCTTTTTTTGACATAATGCTATTGCACCCTTAATAGACTACAGTATAGCATAAACCTAACTTTTATATGTACTGGGAAACCAAAAATAAAAAAATCGTGTGACGTGCTTTACTGGGGTATTTGCTTTATTGTGGGGATCTGGAACCCAAACCGCAGTATCTGAGGTATGCTTGTAAGTCACTGACAGCAACATGAGGGTGAATTGGAGGTGGAAGAGTGGAGGCAGGGAGACCAGCGGGCAGTGGGCGGCAGTGGTCCAGGCAGGCCTGATCTAAGGATATTGCAGTGTGGGGGCTGCGGGACACGCTGCAGAGATGTTCACCTGGTAGAATTGTAGACCCCAATTGATTATCCCAGAGGCATGTGGTGGGGTGGAGTTGACTTTGATGCTCAAGTAGCAGAGAGAACATTAGAAGGGAGATAAAATTCTCCATTTGGGAGATGTTGGGTGTGAGCTACATGGGGAAAGCAGGGATAGCTCTGCAAAAGCTGAGCCTGGAGGTCAGGATGTTTATTAAACAACCTATTGCCAACTGTATATAAACTAGAGGCTTGATGCACGAAATTCGTGCAAGGGGCTCAGCCCTCATAGCCCCGGCTTCGTCTGGGAGGTCGTTCGGCTGTCTGGTCTAATTAGCATATTCTGCTTTTATTATTATAGACTA
Source organism: Plecotus auritus (assembly GCF_963455305.1). Lineage (NCBI taxonomy): Eukaryota > Metazoa > Chordata > Mammalia > Chiroptera > Vespertilionidae > Plecotus > Plecotus auritus. The sequence continues at coordinate 192,840,849 of NC_137770.1, read as the reverse complement.
GAGGCCCCGTGCACGGGGGAGGGGGGTGTCCCTCAGGCCAGCCTGCACCCTCTCCAATCTGGGACCCCTCGAGGGATGTCTGACTGCCTGTTTAGGCCCGATCCTACCGGGATCGGGCCTAAATGGGCAGTCGGACATCCCTCTCACAATCCAGGACTGCTGGCTCCCAACTGCTCACCTGCCTGCCTTCCTGATTGCCCCTAACCGCTCTGCCTGCCAGCCTGATCACCCCCTAACCACTCCCCTGCCAGCCTGATTGATGCCTAACTGCTCCCCTGCCAGCCTGTTTGCACCTAACTGCCCTCCCCTGCAGGCCTGGTCCTCCCCAACTGCCTTTCCCTCCAGGCCTGGTCTCCCCCGACTTCCCTACTCTGCCAGCTTGGTCAACCCTAACTGCCCTCCCTTGCAGGCCTGGTTCCTCCCAACTGCCTTCCCCTGCTGGCCATCTTGTGGTGGCCATCTTGTGTCCACATGGGGGCAGGATATTTGACCACATGGGGGCAGCCATCTTGTATGTTGGAGTGATGGTCAATCTGCAAATTACTCTTTTATTAGATAGGATAGAGCCCTGGTGCATGGGTGGGGGCCAGCTGGTTTGCCCTGAAGGGTGTCCCGGATAAGGGTGGGGGTTCCCTTGGGGCGTGGGGCAGCCTGGGAGAGGGGCCTGTGGTGGTTTGCAGGCCGGCCAAGCCCCCTGGTGACCCAAGCAGAGGCCCTGGTATCTGGGGTTTATTTATCTTTTACAATTGAAACTTTGTAGCCTGGAGCGGAGCCAAGCCTTCTGCTTGCTCCATGCTGGCAGCCATTTTTTGGGGGGGATTTATGTATCTTCTATAATTGAAACTTTGTAGCCTTAAGTGGAGGCCTGGGCCGGCCAGGGTGTGCGGAAAGCTTGGCTTCCTCCATCGCCGCGGGCAACCCTAGCCTCCTGCTCTTTCCATCTCCGTGGCTGCCATCATTTCTGTTTGGATTTATGTATCTTCTGTCATTGAAACTTTGTAGCCTTGAGTGGAGGCCTAGGCCAGCAAGGGCAGGCGGAAAGCTTGGCTTCCTCCATTGCTGGGGAAACCCAAGCCTCCCTCCTGCTCTCTGTGGCCCTAGCCATCTTGGTTGGATTTATTTGCATATTCACTCCTGATTGGCTGGTGGGCGTGGCTTGTGGGCACGGCTTGTGGGTGTAGCAGAGTGATGGTTAATTTGTGTATTACTCTTGTATTATATAGGATATTGATTTTGGAGAGGAAGGGGGAGGGAGAGAGTGATAGAAACATTAATGATGAGAGAGAATCATCGATCAGCTGCCTCTTGCACGCCCCATACTGAGGATCAAGCCTGCAATCTGGGCATGTGCCTGACCAGGAATTGAACCATGACCTTGGAGTTCATAGGTTGAAGTTCAACCACACCAGCTAGGCACCAACTTCACATTTTAACTTGTGTTTCCAGTCTCTTTACAATCTTGCTTCTCATTTTCCCAGGCCCACTGCCACGATCTGTAAACAGGTCTGCTCCAGGCCTTGGCTCTGTGAAATTTTCTCTTCATGCTACCCCCGTGTGACCCAAATGTCTGTCATTTTCTGGTTAATTCCTTTTTGTGGCCCACACCCCCTGTCACAGGATAACGGTCAAGCTATTTGGCATGCCTACATCATGAAGCTTTCCCTTCGTTCCCCATGTTGCTCTGGCCCCCACCGTGCTGCTTTACAGTCCTGCTGTTACCTCTTGCTGGCAGCGTTGAAGAAGCAGAAGAAAATGGGCTAATGAATGAGGCCAGGACCTGGAGGAAATAGAAAGCAAGCAATGAAGGACAAAGAAAGGAAGTGGAGAGAGCCCCTGCTGGGTTTTAGGAGAGGCATATGAATTGTAGGATGAAGATAAATGTGTGGGTGGTCAAAGGGGCAGGAACCGGAGCCCAGAGGGAACACTGGATCTGGACTGTTTCTGCCAAACACCGGAGCCCTCTAAGGGACCATTTTGGCTCAGGGACTTTCCAATGACCTGACTGAGATTTTCTCAGAACATCGCTGCTGTCAGAGGCTCTTCCTCCTCAAGCCTCTTCCTTCTCTCCTTTCGTAGTTGTCAGACCTGTGTCATGCTTCAAAGGCTCTCCCTCATTACTCCAGATCCTCCCCCTTATCTTCACAGGCATCTCCCTCCCTAAACCTCTTGTACGTATAATTATTCCATCTTGCTGTTGGGCTCTTTGAGGACCTAAACTGATATAACATTTTATAAGTGTGGGGAAGAGAAGAAGGATCAAGGGACTAGATTTGATATCCCCATGTGATGGGAGAACAGATGTGAGAGCACAGGAATTACAAGGTAGGTGGTGAGGGTCAGAGAGTAAGATGCTAGAACTTAATAGATCAGGAAGTAAAGGCGTTGGGGTCACAAAGTTCAGAGAATGGCCAAGGGAATAGGTCGTTGAAGTTGAGTAGAAATGAAGGGGTCATGATATTGGACAGAAACTATAAGAACTTGGGGGTCAACAGAGGTGGGGCACAGACCCTCACCCCCCCAACTTTGCAGGGGCCTGAACCCTCACCCCTTCTGAGGGAGGTCTCCTGCCCCCATGGCTGCTTCTCTTCCCATGCCCAGCTCAAATCGGGACCCAGGTAACAGAGAGAGACTTGTCCGACAGCAGCTGACCTCTCACTGCAACAAGACTTGTTTGAGTTGTCTTGTACCCATGGTGTGGGGAAGTGGGTTTTTGATATCCAAATCCAGCCTAGCACCAGGAATGCTCAGGGCCTACTCAAGAAGGCAAATAATCCTTTCCACTAATATTTACAGGGTAAAATAAGATTGTTGTTAGAGTATTAAATTTGACAGTAAAATAGTAGTCAAGTTCTCAGACTAAATTGGCTAAGTGAAATAAGTGAATATTCTAGAAAAATTAATGGTACTGGACAAAAAGCTGTTCCTAAAGTGTTAACTAAAATTTTTATTGGTAGTTCATCTCATGGTAAAATTGTGTAACATGTATTGAACCTAAAGCAGTCATATTTTAGTGCAAAAAATTAAAATTTAAAAGTTATCAAGACTACATTATAAAATTTCCAAAAGCCTCCTAATATTTAAATCAAAAAAGGGGGGACAGTAGAAGAATATCATGTAAGGAAAAATATCCTGTAAGTAAATTACATCTAGAAAATTTTTACTTTAGAAAATTAACTTTCATTTGTAATGCTAACAGCAAAACACCCATGAAAAACACACATGATGTCAAAACAAGCCAAAGGAAAATCGTTTGGGCAAAAAATGAAAAAGGATCCCAAGTCAAATTTATAGAAAAGATTCCTTTATTAACTTTTGGTCGAGAATATGTTTGTATATTTTCAGAAAACAACTCCAAGACCATGTGGATTCCTGCAACAGAGAGGAATTGACAGGACTGCTCCAGCCATGAAGACATAAGAGAAACAGTCCAGAAATGGAAGACGCTGACATCGCTTTGCCATACTAGCAGTCAGCACTTGTGTGTCACTGCAGGTTGCCCAGGACCAAACCAGAGAGGGTCGGACCTGCATTACCACCATTTGTCCACCATCCAGAACTGAAATATCATTGCTGACATGTACACATAAGGAACTGTTTGACATTGAAATTGGGACTCAAAAGAACTGTTGGACCAGAAAGAAACTCACTACAGACTGATTCATTTGCCTCTCAGCTTAACCATTATTGCTTGTTTCATTTTCTAGTATCACATGATCTCACTCATCTAGAGGAAATAATGAACAACATAAACTGATGAACAAAAACAGACCCGGAGACAGGGAAGCATTGATCAGACTGTCAAACCTCAGAGGGAAGATAGGGGAGGGTGGGTGTAAGGGGGAGAGATCAACTAAAGGACTTGTATGCATGCATATAAGCCTAACCAGTGGTCACAGGCAACAGGGGGGTGGGGGCCTGTGTGGGAAGGGGTTTGGGATGGGAATGGGGGGATGAGGACAAATATGTGATACCTTAATCAATAAAGAAATTTAAAAAAAAAGAAACTACAAGCCAAGAATGTTAGTTGTCTATCCAATACTAATAGAACCTTGAGTCTACTCAGAACAGCAATGGAACCAGCTAAAAGACCACAATTCTCAGCTTTGTTTACAGTTGGGGTGGCCAAGAATATATGTAAGTTGAAGTCACTGGGTGGGGGTGGAAGTATCTGGGGAAATTTTGAACTGAGCGATCACCTGGGAGGTGCACCATTTGCCATTTCTTTTCTTCACTTCTTCTTTCAGCCTTTCAGCCAGTTTGGACTATGAGGCCATTTTAAGGGTGAACACCAAGGTTAGAAAGGTGGAACAGAAAGACAGAAGGCATCCCCAATAACAGGACTCACCATTCTCGCCCTGGTTTGCATAGCTTTTACACTTGTTTTGTGTGAGGGGACGGTATTGTTTCAGCCACTTACCTGGGTATTTTGTTCAGCCAAATTGATTCTAGCTAATTCATCTAAGTTGTTCACACAGACATAACAACTTCTGGAAGTTGGCATAGAAAATATATAATGAGCAAGAAGACAAAGTGCTTCATGTGTAGGGGGAACAACTTGGAGGTTATGAAAGAGAGGGAGGTGGTGTTTATGTGAATGTGTGCATGTTGCAGGAGGAGGATCAGAGTAGAGGCTTTTGCATGAGAGTGGAGAAGGGACAGATTTGAAATATCAGTAGGAGGTGACTCCAGTGACTGTGGGGTAACGGAGAGGAGTAGCTTGTACACGAGAAGGCTGAAATAGGAGAGTTTGTTTCCAATGGGAGTTTTGGGAAATAGTCGAAATGCACAGGGGAGCTCTACCAAGTGAAGGGAAGAGTCTGAGGGGAGAGAAGGGGCGAGGACGAGGGGAAAGGTGGAGGGTTGCTCTTGGGGAGGGGTCCCAGGATTACAGAGAATAGCTTGGAGAGAATGGCTTGCACCAGTGTTTCAACCACTGAGAGTCTTCCGTGGGGTCAGTCCCAGGACCCATGGAAGGGGAATGGGGTGGGAGGGCAGCAGGGCCATTTGGGTTGCACATGGAGCCTGAAAAAATCCTAAATTTTTGCTGCTGTTCAGGGACAAATTTGTTCAAGGAAGCAAGAACGACTCCTGGTTACAATGTTTTTCCTGCTCCAGTACAAGTACATGTGACAGCCTAACCTAAGGGTGGGGGGACGGGGGGAAGCAAGCTCCCAGGAGAAGGACCTCATCATCGCTAAGCTGCCTGCGACTGGGGTTTGCACCCTGCTGTCTGGGGACTAGGAGTTTTTCTCTCTCACTAGGCATTTCCCTAGCCCTCAACCCCCCAAAAAGAAAATCAATAAATAATCACAAATCTAAAGATATAGGAGTGGGGGACACTAGGGGAGAATAATTGGGCTTTGTTATTACATGAAAGAACCAATAATTGATATGCTAGGACTGGATCTTACCATTTTTGAAGTTCATACTTCCCCTTTCTCCATCTCTTTTCCTCTCCTAAAAATGCTACATGAACAATAGGACCAAATTTTATGAACCTCAAAGAAGATATATGGTCTGATCATAAGTGTATTTTTAACCGGACAGAATCCTTGAAATTAGAACTGCCCTAGAAAATGTAGGCTGAATGTTCAGACTCTCTCTGACATACTCATTTTTTACAACTAAGTTAATTTCTTTTTAGGATTTTGTGGCACTCATCCCATCTTGACAGAATTAAAAAATATGTGGAGTGTTGCAAAAATAGGACTAGGGTTTACTAACTAGATACGTCCCCAAAGCGTATTTGACGTCTCACAGCCCAACCTAAGCGATTCAGAGTCATCCAGCTTGCAGAGAACCCTACCTCTTTGTTGTTGTTGTTGTTAACTTTTTCTTTTTTTTAATTTAATTTTTCAAGTATAGTTTACATTCAATATTATTTTGTCCTAATTTCGGCATAGTGGTTAGACCATCATAGACTTTACAAAGTGGTCCTGCCAATATTTCTAGTACCCGCCTGGTGCCATATATAGTTATTACAACACTAGGGGCCCAGTGCACGAATTCGTGTACCTTGAAAGGAACTGTGGGCCACGAGGCTGTGGTGGGCACAGGGTTGGGTCTCAGCCCATCTTCCACACCCCTACCCAGCCCCTCCCACCACGGCCCCTGGTCCCCTGTCTGCCAGCAGCCCCGCTCCTGACACCACGGCTCCCACGCACTAACAGCACTGGCCCCGCTCGCACCCACTGATGGCGGTGAGTCATCAGGACCGGTGTCGGGCGCTAGCAGTGGGTGCGAGCGGTGGCTCTGGCGCTGGCTGCAGGTGCGAGTGGGGCTGGTGTTGGCAGTGGGTGAGAGCACCCGGCAGGACCATGGTGCACAGGAGCAAATAATTTTCAGTAATCACCAGAGGCTTGCCCTGATGACAGCGACCGGCACCCCTCCTTGGTCTGGCACCCCTGTTCACCTGCTCCACCATCCCGCTGAGGCTGATGCCCTCCATGTTCCACACATGCCCCCTGGTGGTCCGCGCACGTCATAGCGACTAGTTGTTCCGTTGTTCCACCGTTTGGTCTATTTGCATATTAGGGTTTTATATATATATAGATTATTGACTATGTTCGTTATGCTGCACTTTACATTCCCATGACTATTTTGTAACTGCCAACTTGTACTTCTTAAGACCTTCACCTTTTTCAACCAGCCCTCCCTAAAAACCCTATTTTTAAATCTTCTCTTCTTTACAATGAAGACCAGGCCCAGGAAGGCTAGCTAGCTCAGCTCCCAGTTAGTAACAAGTTTGGGTTCCAGTGGTAGCCAATAGACTTTGGACCTTTCTGAGGCTATTTTGCCTCATGCTTCAACCACTTGGTATGTTTTCTTCCAATTGATTAGGATTCGATGCACTTTTCAAAGATTCTATGGAGAAAAGCCAGAGACCTACATTCCTTCTTACTGTCACTGCTGGTCCACACAGCCCAGCAGGTTCTCCCGGTCTCCCCAGCTTTCCCTGGCATCCTAGGACCCATGCACAAGCCTGGATGAGCCAGGTTAGGAGTGCGGATGTGGACGGTGAAGAAACACTGGTGGGGAGGCTGGGAGGACAGGAACTGGGGTCTCGAGTTTGGCTTCTCTTTGTCCACAGTTATAGGCAAGGCAGCCAGGCTCAGGGGCTTCTCTTCTGCAAGTCAGTGCGTGAACCCATGTGGAAAGCCCCTCAGTCACGTCAAGGAGTCCTGACGGGGCCCAGTAGAATCCCTTAGGGAAGAGTTATAAAAAGGCAGGTGTTAGTTGGGTTCTCTAGGACTAGATGCTGGGGCTGAGTTAGGAATGTAACTGATTTATTGGGGGCAATGCCTGTGGAAGATAAAAGGGGGAGGAAGCAGGAATCAACAGGGAAAGACTTCAGTCTTTATTTTATTTTTATAATTATTTTAAAATATATTTTTATTGGGCCCTAGCTGGTTTGGCTCAATGGATAGAGCGTCAGTCTGCAGACTGAAAGGTCCCAGGTTCGAATCCGGCCAAGGGCACATGCCTGGGTTGCTGGCTTGATCCCCAGTAGGGGGCGTGCAGGAGGCAGCCAATCAATGATTCTCTTTCATCATTAATGTTTCTATCTCTCTCTCTCTCTCTCTCTCTCTCTCTCTCTCTCTCTCTCTCTCTCTCTCTCTTTCCCTTTCTCTCTGAAACCAATAATATATACATATATATATTTTATTGATTTTAGAGAGGAAGAGAGAGATAGAAACATCAATGATGAGAGAGAATCATTGATTGGCTGCCTCTTGCACACTCCCTACTGGGGATGAAGCCTGCAACCTGGGCATGTGCCCTGACTGGGAATCAAACCGTGACCTCCTGGTTCATAGGTTGACACTCAACCAGTTAGCCACACCAGCCGGGCCGGGCATATTTTATTTTGTTAATCCTCACTGGAGGACATACTCTCCATTGATTTTTAGATAGTGTGGAAGGGAGAGAGCAAGAGAGGGAGAGAAGGAGGGAGAGAGAGAGAGAGAGAGAGAGAGAGAGAGAGAGAGAGAGAGAGAGAGAGAGAGAGAGAGAGAGAATAGAGGACTAAGATGATGATAGGAGGAGAGGGGAGAGGAGGGAGAGGAGAGGACCACACACCACACATGCATACACACCCTGTTCTACTTTCCTAGATTTACAGCTGAGTGTGAGAGACAATGAGGGTACCAGAATCTAAAGTACTGACACTCTCCAGAATACTTATAAGCCTTTCTATGCAGTCCAAATTCCCCAGATCTGACCATCTTTCAAAGGTCTTGGTGCTTGTAGAGTGGCCTACACTTGGCCCCATAGGTCTTTCTTATCACTTCCCACAGAGGGCTCCTCTCCGTTATCAGCTCACTGTCTCCAGCTGCCTGTAGGCATTTATCTTGTGATGTTATTTCACAGACATCCACAGCAGCAGGAAACATTAGTTCTACTTCCGAGGAGTGGACAATGCAAGGCAAATTACTTTTGGCAGTGAGCAGTTAAGATAATTTTTTAATGATACCGACAGGACTCAGCCAATTGTGTTCAAACAGGTCCGCTGGAGCTGAACCGGTGCTGACATATGGGTTCTCTCCTAACTTAGTTTGATTTGAGTGAGACATTTGATTTGAGCTTCTATTAAAGGGAACTAATGTATTTAATTGTTTGATGATGCTTGGCTTATTTTAAGTGAAAGAATGTAACTTTTTGTCTATAACACTGACCACCTCCCTCTCCCACCCCCTACTTAATATAGGGTGTCCCTCCAAAATGTATACACATGCTTTGAATAATTATAAAGGCAGTGTTTATTAAAATGCATTGCATTTTCAAAATTGAGCTATCAGCTATTAAAGTGTACATACATTTGGGGGGGACACCCTGTATTTTGGGGGACACCCTGTATTTGAGCCAAAATATTAAGTGAAGAATTAGAGCTTACTTAGTCACTTACATTTCTACCACATTTAGAAAAGCAATTGTGAAAAATGTCCAAATGATGTGATCGTATTTGGACAGTGGGATGGGAGATGAGGAAGGTTTGATTCCTTTCCTTCCAGGTGAATTCATTTCCTTCTTAAGAGTCAGAAACAGCCCTAATTGGTTTGGCTCAGTGGATAGAACGTCGTCCTGCGGACTTAAGGGTCTCAGGTTCGATTCTGGTCAAGGGCATGTACCTTGGTTGCGGGCACATCCCCAGTAGGGGGTGTGCAGGAGCAGCTGATCGATGTTTCTCTCTCATCAATGTTTCTAACTCTCTATTCCTCTCCCTTCCTCTCTGTAAAAAATCAATAAAATATATATATATTTTTAAAAAAGAGTCAGAAACAACATCCATCTATCTATCTCACTGCTATGCTTAGTCCTGTGTCTTCCCCATAGTAGGAGCTAAGTAAATTCCTGTTGATTGTTAAAAATAAAAGCAAAACATTATCTAGAGCTCTTTCTGTTGGGAAGTTGATGTGATGTTGGCTCATTAGGCAGCCTTCTTGGTGGAATCACTGCATCACATCTGGAGAGATTAAAAATAGTGGAAAATGCAGAGAAAGACCCATTTGAAATGGTGCTTCGTTTTATTACCTTTTTAAAGACCTTGTCTCCAAATATAGTCACATTCCGAGGCCCTGGAGGTTAGGACTTCAATGGCTTTGAAGGGACAAAATTCAACCCAGAAAGCAGTCTTTGTGAGTTTTACTTCTTAGCACAACCTTATCCTTGGTGGTTGGGTGGTGGTCTCTCCGAGGGGACCTGTCGAACACTGGCCATCTCAACATAGCTCTGCGATTGGACAATACTCATAGGTTTAGGTGTAGCTTGCGTCTCCCATCACATTGTGCTTCTTACATGTGGGTGAAGATTTTTGTAAGTTGAGGCATGTTTGCAAGGCCTGCTTATGAAAGCAAACCTGTAATAAACACTTCTATAAACTTAAGAATTGTCTTCTAATTTATTTACTTTGGTTAAGTTTGGGTTTCTGGACCAACTGTTTCTGAAAGTAGGGCCTACTCATATTCAAAAGCAGTGACAACTCAACAAAAATTATAGAGGCCCTGCTCCATGGTCAGCTCTCTGCTGAGAACTAGGATACAACTGTGCACAAGGCAGACCCAGGTTTCACATGTAATAGGGCAAATGAAGGAAAAAGTTACAAAGATGAGACACAGAAATACTAAATAGAGTTTCTTGCTGCATTGCAGTACCTTGCATCCATCTGTCCCATCCATCCATCCATCCATCCATCCATCCATCCATCCATCTAGTAGCATTCATCAAGCACCTCTCACCTCGCAGGCCCTGTTCTGTGGGGCTGGGAAAACACTGGTGATTAAGACCAGCATGGTCTGCCTGGCTTTTAAATGGCAGTTGTGAATTCTTTGCCTATCACTTTATAGATGTAATTGTAATAGATTCAGAAAATTGAGCCAAATGTGGTAAAAGCTATGTGGAGTTTGGAAAAATAGCTTTCTAATGAAGATTTCTCTCTCTCTCTTTCTCTCTCTTTTTTCCTTTTTTGGTTATTATTTTTTTCTAAAGGTGGTGTGCTGAGCAAACTGCATAATCTGAGCTGTCATTTGCAGATGGGTTTGCTAAGGTACTATGATACCACCAGTGGCCTTTCAAGCCCGATGTGCTTTCATTTTATTTCCTTTTTGATGCAAAGGAAATTTTTAAAAATGCACTACAATCAGTGGCCTAGAAATTGTAAAAAGGATGTTCTCACTTAGAAGTAACACATAAGTGCTATATATTACCAGCAAGGAGCATTCATTTTTTTAGAGCTGGAAAAAGAAGTGAAATGGGAGTAGCAAAAAAAAAAAAAAAAGATAAATATGCATACTTTCAAAAGAGTAATTATATTTTTATGCCATCCCAAGCTGTTCTACTTTCTCTTTCTTATGTGGTGATGCTGAATTGAAAGCAAGTAGAAAAACAACAGATTGAATATTACAA